>NW_024582730.1:5413-11212 GCF_018398535.1 Haplochromis burtoni
GGCTACACAGACTCTGCCTGACTCATTGACTTTGTCACAATTTATTATGTGCCATTTTTCTTCAAGCTGTGTCACGTTTATGGTATCTGCCACAGTGGTGACTGGGCAGCCTTAAAGAGTATTATCAGGAGAATAGTTTGCATATATTACAGGGTTAAGTGCAAACCAATCTGCTTTATCCAAACACAGCAATCCAAACAGAGCGCTGTGCCTTGGAGACTGATGAGTAACACACTCAACTGGGGCCCCAGCAAACCCTATACTCCCCTTTCTACCTTCCCATCACACATTGGGCTCACACTGATTGGCTCTGATTGGTTGTATAAAACACAGCTCTGACTTTTTGATTATATTACACATGGTCACGCATGGGTTGGTGCCCTGTGCTGCAGATAGCAGATCCTCAGCAGTACAATTGCCAGTACTCCAGATTACTGCAAGGACGAATGGGGGGCGGGGGGGAGCTCATGGCTGTGATTGTAATTACTTCAGAAAACATATAACACTCTTTGGGATAGCCTCTGATGTTGATGACACAACTGTATTATATGCATTCTTGCCTATGGTTTGCAGCATTTGAGTCCCACAGCAGGTCCAGAGCAGCCCTAAACCCTTTTGCAGGTTACTCTGGGTTCACTGATGTCACAAGTGGCAGATGACCTTCAAAACAGGCTTTCAACAGGCCAGAGGGAAATTGTTTTGGCATTTAAAATGGAACACCTCCATATACAATCCACTGTGACCTCTCATATGCCTATGTATCCCTAAATGGAGATATGGGGCTGAGGCTTTGCGGTCAGGAGCACTGGCCTTGAGGGACCGAGGGAGCATGGAAGATAGAGTCTAATCCGTGAAGCCTTCAGCCAAAGCTGATTTCCCACATAGGCCCATCAGCTTGAGTTACAGATTAAAAAGACAGGATCCTGATTCTACCACTTGCCTTTTAACCTCTGAGCTCTGTGTATTCTCAGTTTTAGCATTCTTAATCCAACAAGAATTCCCAAGCAGTTCACTTTAAGAACACAGACCGAGCACAAATGTTTTGGGGTTTTTTTTTTATTAATTGCCAGTGTGACGTTTCATTCTGATCCGTTGTATCAAATTCATTGCATAATAAACATGAAGGAATACTCCTAGTTTGGAAGCTCTTGCGATTGAACATTTTCATTTTTTACAGTCTCAAAACATCATTTTTTAAACTTGTGTGAATCTAGATAGTTGCAGAAGAGGAGTGACCAAAGAGTTTCAGTGCCAGGTAACTTCACATTAAACTTTTCAAAAACACAAATTGTTACTTATGGTTACTGAGGGTTTGTCACCAGATGTGTCTGCTAGTCAAAGATACAGCTGCTGTATTTCCTAGGAAGGGAAAATTGTTAATATGCAAAACTAATAGAAGAAGCAAGATAAAGAGACGAAGATGAAAAGTTATTTTTAAATGTAAGAACTGTTCAGCAAGTAAATTTTTATAGATTGGAAATTTAAATCTTGCATGTAAGACATGCCTCGTTTCCAAAGGCTTCCCAATGCTATGCACATTCAGTCATTTTCTTCTCTTAAATAGTCACCATAGACATTTTGGTAAATGTCTATGGTGACATTTACCAAAAGTGCTATATAAGTTCTTATATAGCACTTTTCTACTCTAACTGAGCAATCAAAGCACCTTATATGACATGTCTCATTCACATATTTCACAAACACTTTTTACTTGTGCATTTTCTCTGTAAATGCTTTATATCTAAAATTCCCACATAATCATACTCTGATGGATATATCAGAGAGCAACTTGGGGTCAGTATCTTGCCCAAGGATATTCAGCATGCAGGCTGGAGCAGTTGTTGATCAAACCACCAACCTTCCGATTAGTAGATGATCAGCTCTACCTCCTGAGCTACAGCCACCCCAGTTTTTCTCACGAAAACACTCATCATCTAGTGTTAAATGTTGCGGTATGTGTCTGTAAACTTGGGGCTTCCAGTTCACAACATATAAAGGTTGCATTCATACTAAGCATATTCATCTAAGTTATCTATCATGTGCAGCTTCCTGTCCAGTGCTGCAGACGGACAAAAAGGAGTGATGTTGAAACACTGTTGGGGGAGAAGTTGAAGCCCACCCAAAATACAGACACTCTCTCACACACACACACACACACACACACACACACACACACACACACACACACACACACCCTTTTCACTGTTTGACACTTTGTTTTCTCATGGTCATTGTGGCGAGAGCTGTCACTAACAGAGAAACTGAGTGACCATGTTGATTAGATAAACCTTTGGGGCAAGGAGTGGAAATATGCTGTCAGCTCATTACCAAAATACATAAACTCTCACTTCCAATTACTCACTTAGCAGTTGGAGATTAGACATGAGAACTGATGCCAACACCGCAATATTTCTGGGGTCAGAGGAGAAGACTGCAGTCACAAATTATAACACTTTATCCCCCCATACTTTTTTAAACATATCCTGCTGTCCTTGTACTCAGCTCACCTGAAAATTAACATTGAATATTTATACATGCATGTTAGCTGCCATTTAAGTGAATTCATGAAACATCACACCGGTTTTTGGATTAGTGTTGGCTTTTCTTTTACCCAGATCAAATGACACATTTTTGGGACACACTGGGTGATTGTCAAGTAGATCTGAAAATCTGGAACTCAGATTGCCTTGAAACCTGTTAAGTATTAAATGAGACGATCAATAATCTTACAGCTTTCCAGGCTTTACCTCATACTTTTCATCAACCAGTGATCAATGGTTGCCGGAGCATACAGCTGTTTTAGGTTGAAAAGCTCAGATAAATGAACTGCAAATTTTATGTTAAGTGTAAAACTCAGGAAAAATATAGTCAGAGGCTAACAGATGAAGGTAAGATGAGATGAGATAAACCATTATTATAAGTACCAAAGTGGGAAATGTTTTGGTCACGGCCGAAAGTGGAGAGTATAAAGTTAGGAGCAGCAAAAATTAAGAAAAAAACCCCAATAGAATAGAATAAAATAAAATAGAACAACATACTATACAAAATAGGATAAAATATTTTATCCAATAGAATAAAGTAATATACAAAATAGAATAAAAATACTATACAAGTTCGAATAAAATTGCACTGGTAGTATTGCACATTACAGAGACTGGGTGAAGGCTGTCTTGGTGTATTGTGTGTGTGTGTGTGTGTGTGTGTGTGTGTGTGTGTGTGTGTGTGTGTGTGTGTGTGTGTGTGTGATCATCTGTAAAGTCTTTGTTGTAGAGTCTGACAGCAGTTGGCAGGAAAGACTTGCGGAATCTCTCTGTCCCACACCGTGGGTGCCGCAGCCTGCCACTGAAGGAGCTGCTCAGTGCTGTCACAGTCTGCTGCATGGGGTGGGAGATGTTGTCCAACAGGGATGACAGCTTAGCCACCATTCTCCTGTCACTCACCACCTCCACTGGGTCCAGAGGGCATCCTAGAACAGAGCTGGCCCCCCAGATCAGCCTGTTCAGTCTCTTCCTGTCCCCGGCAGAGATGCTGCTGCCCCAGCAGACCATACCGTAAAAGATGGCTGAGGCCACCACAGAGTCATAGAAGGTCTTCAGGAGTGGGCCCTTTACTGAGACCTGAGCCTCCGCAGCAGTACAGCCTTTTCTGTAGAGAGCATTTGAATTGTGAGTCCAGTCCAGTTTATTGTTCAGATAAACACCAATGGACCTGTAGCTGTCCACAGCCTTAGTGTCCATGTCTTGAATGTTTAGTGGCTGCATTGGAGGATTTTTGTGCCTGTGGAAGTGTACCACCAGCTCCTTGGTTTTTCTAGTGTTGATCTGCTAGCACCAGTCCACAAAGCCTTGGGTCAGTTCTCTGTACTCCCTGTCGTCCCCATCAGTGATGAGGCCAACTATTACAGAATCGTCAGAGAACTTCTGCAGGAAGCACTGGGTGGAGTTGTGGCAGAAGTCTGCAGTGTAGATGGTGAAGAGGAATGGAGGCAGAACCGTTCCCTGTTGGGTCCCCACACTGTAGATGACCCTGTCTGACACACAGCCCTTAGTTCTCACGTACTCTGGTCAGGTAGTCCAGTATCCATGTTGTGAGGTGATGGTCCACTCCTGAGTTCTCCAGCTTGTCCTTCAGGACTGTGGGAAGAATGGTGTTGAAGGCACTGGAGAAATCAAAGAACATGATTCTCAAAGTGCTCCCAGTGGTCTCCAGGTGAGAGAGGGAACAATGCAGGAGGTGAATGATGGCATCATCCACTCCAATTCTAGGCTGGTAGGCAAACTGAAGTGGGTCCAATAATGAGCTCACCAGGGGCCGAAGCTGAGCCAGGACCAGCCACTCTAGGATCTTCATCAGGGATGTCAGAGCCACCGGCCTGTAGCTCTTGAGCTCCTTGGGACGTAGAGTCTTTGGCACTGGTACCACACAAGAGGTTTTCCAGAGCTGTGGAACTCTCCCCTCAGGCTCAGGTTAAAGATGTGCTCCATCACCCAACGCACCACCAGGTGGTAATCTGTTGACAACTCAGCCCCTCTCTTCACCCAAGTGTCCAGAACATATGGCTGCAGATCTGATGGTATGATTACAAAATGGATCATTGACCTGGTGCCACGTGCATGTAACGGCAACCTTATGTTCGAACATGGTGTTCTTTATGGACAAACTGTGCACAGAATACCACTCGGGTTCAGATCTAGCAGGCCGTTCTTCCCAATCATTCCCCACCAGTTCTTACTGTCGTTGCCCACATGAGCCGTGAAGTCTCCCAGTAGGATCACAGAGTCCCTAGGTGGAACACCCTCAAACCCCGCCCAGGAACTCCAAGAAGTTGTTCTTGTTCCGTTGTTCACCGTATAAGCTCAGAAAACCACCCATTCCCAGACCTGATGGTGCAGGGAACAAACACTCTTATCCACCAGGAGAAACCTCAACGTACAGGCAGCAAGCCGAGGGGATATTAAGATACCCACTAAGATAATTTTATTCCTAATAAATTTCTAGTGAAAACATGGCTGACTAAAATATGTTTGTAGTACAGCTGTCACTAAAGCTACAATTATGCACATGAATTAAGATCACTAACAAAGAATTCCGCTGTCTGCAATCTACTGACATCTAGTTGTGAAATTTTACAGACTGTGCCTTTAAAGCAGGGGTTGGGGAACTCAAGGGCCTGCAGGTTTTAGATATCACCCTGGGGCAACACACCTGAATCAAATGATTAGTTCATTACCAGGACTCTGGAGAATGTCAAGACATGTTGAGGAAGTAATTTAACCATTTAAATCAGCTGTGTTGGATCAAGGATACATCTAAAACCTGCTTTAAAGCAATCAAGTAACAACAAATCAAACAATGATATTATTTCACCAGAAGGACAAAAGCAGTGCACTAAGTTGTGGCGAGCCTGCTGAGAAGAAGAAGCGTAGCTGCTTAGGTGGGAGGCTGTTGGCTTTAGCAGTGTCATGATCTAAATGCCCTGATGTGCCAAGAACACTTGCTTTGCTAAGAGGAGCTCTATAAAATCTGCACAGGCTCCTCTTGTTGCCCAGTTTCTTATTCTTTTTATTTATTTTTCAAAGTTTTTTTTTTTATTATTCTCATTAGTGTATGTCTTGTGTAATAATGCCAGAGCTGACAGAGAGGAAGAAAAAAGGAATAAAGAGAAAAAAGGGGATGAGCCCAACGGTTCACCAAGTGCTGCAACAAAACACAGTCTCAAAGATAACAGCACAAACATACAATGTTTTATCTTTACGTGTGTGTGTGTGTGTGTGTGTGTGTGTGTGTGTGTGTGTGTGT
>NW_024582730.1:11232-17110 GCF_018398535.1 Haplochromis burtoni
GTGTGTGTGTGTGTGTGTGTGTGTGTGTGTGTGTGTGTGTGTGTGTGTGTGTGTGTGTGTGTGTGTTAAAAAGTGCTTGATAATGAGGATGGTATAATTAATTATAAGTGTGTAATGTATGTATTATATTGTATAAACAAGCACTTGATAAACTGTGCCACTCTCTGAGCCTGGTTCTGTTCAGGGAGTAGCACATTTCATACACTTTTCCTCACAGCCATGCAAATTGTGAGAAGAAACTGGCTGAGGAATTGTAGTGACATAAGATTATGATCATTATATACTCATCTATAAAGTATAATAGCCCATGATTGATGATAGGAATTAGTCGTGTCTGCTTATATACATGTTAGAATCACAAGTGTAAAAATAAGGAAACACTCTAAGAGAGAAATGAGGCAGGTGTTGTATATTTACACAACTCGGATCATTTATTCATTGTAATTATAGCTTTATTCCACAAGAGGGCACAGGCAGCCTGTGTAGACAAAGATTTTAACAACAGTTTAAACATTTGTGATTTGAATATGCCTCTGCATCTCTGCATCCAGAGCATGCTCTCTCCTCAGCACTAAACATCCATCCACTACTTATTTAAAGCAGAAGTTGGCAGCCTGACAAGCAAATCTAATGCAGCAGTCAATTAGTAATTACTCCCTGTATGTCAGCCTCAAGCAGATGCAGCTGTTCTTCAGCTTCAGGAGAAGCTCTATAGGACATACATGCTGAAAGACATGAAACACTGAGCATAGGTCTTTAGTCTAAAGATAATTTATTTACACTTGCATCTAAATGATAAACAGAGGAGGTGCCTTAGGACGCCAACTGTCTGCCACCTCTATAATAGAGATTTAAGATCCCTTCCTTAACGCCCACTTACATCTTGCATCATTTGATCTCAATGGGTCACATGATACAGTGAGGCAAGGTCTCACAATGGTTTCACTCGAAACCTCTGCAGATAATGACCCATGCCTTTTTTCACACTTTGGCTCATGAGGCATATGATCAATAGTGGGTCAACTACCTTCTTAAGGGAGAACTCCCACTAGGGCTTAAACACCTGGGACTCTCAACCATTTTGTATTTAGTATTAATACAGAGAATCTGCAAGTACAAGCGTTTTTCTCTGATACAGGAGAAGAGGTTGAGACACAGGCTATAGAACTGCTTGAATGTGTTTAGGTTCTGTGTTAGTTTTAGCTCTTGGGACACAACTCCTAATCTCTGAATCTTTGAATTCCAGTGTTTTCAGTCCCATTGCCAATGATGTATAAATTCAAGTTCCAAGCCATGCAGTCTTAAATGTAACAAATATTTGTGACAGAATGGGTTGCTGTGAAGACCTTTCTGAATTCGAGTGTGGCACTGTAGTATCACTGTCACCACCGCAGCAAGTGAGTTGGTGAAATTTCTTCCTTTCAAGATGCTCAACAAGTGTTAATATTATAAATTGGAGATATTTACGAACCACAGAAACTCAGCCACCAGGTGGTAGCAGCGCGTCGACACTCAAAGTTGATGTGTTGCTAGTGTATAAAAGTTGCCAACAATCTCCTGGCTTAGTAACTGCAAAGTCCTAAATACTTTGAGTTTTCGGGCAGAGTAGAAAAGCTCTACATAAGAACCAGTCCATTTTTAATTTACTATAAAACTTTTTGTGTGGAAGCTATGGAACTGTCTTGTTGGAAAAGGGCCTTTTTCACACTCATTGACTCAAATGAGTCACATTACAATATTATGCTAAAAACAGTGTTATAAATGTGTGGGGAGTATGAACTAACACTCAATGGAGTAAATTTGTCAGCCAGTTTTGCAGAAGGAAAAGGTGCATTTGGCAGTGTAGATGAGCTGATGGACAAATATTGACTTGTTTAGGACTTGAACTTGGCTTGACTTGTTGGTTTTGGCTTGGGACATGACTACATAACAAAGACATGAGACTTACTTGTGACCTGCAAAATACTAGCCAACTACACAAAAACATTGCAATTGCTGGTATCATATGAACAGATTGTGCTTGATGTGCCAGAACCCCCCACCCCTCATCCATTCTTATCAAGTGACAAATAAATCTGGAAATAGTCCATGTCTTCAGTGATGAAGACCATGAAAGGTGGTTAATAGCTTGGAAAAAGACTTGTGAGCAGACCCTAAATAAAGTGTGCAAATGATTTTTCGGACTAAAAAACACATAATCAGTTACATAAAAATAATAATAAAGGTTAAATAGGTGTTTTAAAAATTCTATGTAACACAAGCAGCAGTGGCTTTCTTAATTTCTGTGCATTTAACTGAAAAATGTATCACATTCTCGCATGTGAAGAAGCATCTATCATCAGATAAGTAGACAGAAGAGACTCTTTGCAATTCATGGTGTAGTCTTTTCCATTGATGATCTTTTTCTGGGGTTTTGTGTGTGTGTGGCTATGTGTGTGTGTGTGTGTGTGCAATTCTGTATGGTGTAGTCTTTTCCATTGATGATCTGTGTTTCTTGTGTTTTTGTGTTTGTGTGGGTGTTTGTGTGTGTGTCTAGGGAGTGCAATTCTGTTGTTGATACAGCCCATAATTTTGATTTATCCTTTGGGTAAATAGAGAGCGGTTTGCTCTGGCCCTTGGAAGAACATAGCCATCAAATCATATGATCATTAATCCACACATTGTTTTATTTACCCCTTGCTCTCAGCAACTAGGAGACAGAGTGGAGGAGGACAAGGGGGGACACTCTGGGGTCAAAAACAAGTGATCTACTGTGAGCCCCTGCTTATAGAGTCGAGGTAGGTGGGGGGAGGATGGGCTGACATAAACATGCTGCTTTTTAGTTTCAGGTGGTGCTGTGGTAATTTTTTTCTGGATCATGTTGGTAACAGAGGCAAGCAGCAGCTAAAAACCCAGAAAGCCCAAGGGTGGGATTGAACTTAGGGTGAGCGTTCCCCCAGATGTCAGCAGGGCATGTACACCTACAACTGCAATACCCACCCCCAGAAGCCAAACACAAAGGCCCAGACAAGTTGCAAGAACACTTCAATCACCACACTGTCATTTATCAACGTACCCAGCAAATCAAGAGCTACAGGCTTTTCTTGTTTGGGTCAAGGCTCACATTAATTTATTGGTATCACTGTTTCTACTGTGATACCAGATGCTATATTGTTGGGGGGCTTTTGTTGCCCCCTGGTAGGGTCTCCCAAAGCAAATTGCTCCTGGGTGAGGGGTCAAACAAATGATGATAAAAAAAGTCAATTAACAATAATAATAATGTAATATGGAATAAAAAACATTTTTGTTAGCTTTAATTTTTGAAGTAGAATTAAAAAGCAAGTAAAAAATCAAGTAACATTTCTGCTTTGTTTTTAGCACAGAGCTGATGCATTTAGCCTCATTTTACCCAAAATAATATCATAGAATCCTCAAATCCGCTCCTTATTAAAAAGTTCAACATTTGTATCCACATCAGCACCATCGCTGATCCATAAACACAACAGAGTGTAACAACAAGCATGTATGTCTTCAGTGCACACGCAGACTTCTTTCATGAACCTTGAGCTTTACATCAGTAATTACAGAATTTGCTTATATTCACTGACACAAAGACAAGATTGTTCACAGTCAAACAGCAAATGATGCTTCAGTTCAGACTGAAGGTGGTTAGGTTTCAGCCCCAGCAGTGCAACAGCTTCTTCCTGTGGTCACATAGTCACACTTGTTATCTACACTTTAATAACTTTCTGATGTGAGTAGAGCATAATGAATGTATTCCTACACTCTGAACAGCCAAGTTAAGAAATTTTAAATGTAACACATTTTATGTCACATTGTTGTACTATCAAATTTTGCACGTAGCACATAAAATGATGCAAGCTCTGCAGCTCGTTCTGTCAGTGCTGTAATTATGTTACATCTTTTACATTGAGTATTTTCATGCGGTTGTATTGCAGCAATGCCATGGCTGGCAGTTATACTACATTTCTTTCAGCCTTAATACTTTATAAATAAAAAGGTGAGAAGAACAAGACTTGTGTTTAAAAATATTGAAACTTTTTGTTCAAAGCAGTCAAATTAGTCACTTTAGCCTGGTTTCAGAGGTCAAACCCAAACTCAGTCACCTCCGGAAACCAAGTTTCAGTATCTGTTCTGAAATAGACTAAATGGATCATAACAAAATTTGGTGCAAACATTTTGCCCAGAGGATATAATTTCTCAATGTGTAAGAGAGGAAACAGACCTGAAACCTTCAGCCATAGAGGGCAGCAAAACACTACTTTTCAACTTGCAATGAAAATACTTTCTCAGAAAACCCAGTAGCTGGTTTTATGTTGAGTGGTGTTTGGTAATTCTCAAAATGGTCTCATTTCTGTGAATTTTGTCTGTTCACTTAGTATTTTTCACGTTGAGACATTTTAAGAAAATTAAATTACAGTCTCTGGTTTCCTCTTCTTTTAAACGTTACATTAACATATGTTCTTTTCCAGGAGACTTGCTATAATCTTAACTATGAATACTAGTCGTCGTCATAACTTGACTGTGCAAACGCATTTAGGCTCCACAATCGGAAAACTACGTAAGAAGTGTTTCTGATATTTTTATACTTGCTTTGCTTTTCAGTTGTGACTTCAATGAAAACAGCTTCACTTTGTTTGTGCTGCTGTGGAATCTGACGATTAAGACTTGACTCTTTTTACACTTACCTTGTGTTTTTTTTACTCAGCCTCCAAAGTGTTAGGAAAAAAATCATGCTTTAGGGTTGTTCTCTGTTGATCAACTTGTTACACATTTTGCTCTTAGAGAGGCTTGCATTGTTTCTCTTTAAATCTGCTTTCTGCCTCCTAGTCATCATCAGTATCTCCCTTTCTTCTTGCTGCCTCTCTCCCTATAACCTGCAGCCCCCAAACCACAACCTGTCCCTCTAAACTGCAATATCAGCTGGTGATATGTGGTCAGACATTCAACCCAGTGGCTTGCTCTCACAAACTGTAAAGGTAAATACTCCATACTTTCACTTCAGCACACGCACATCACTCACACATCACACTCATCATACATTTTCACACACACAAACACACACATACATCACTCACAACACATTATTCTACTCACGCTCAACACAACTACACACTTAATTTGTTATCATTGGTTTGTTTTTTAATACAATGTATGTAAATAATAATAATAGTAATTAAATAATAATTATATAAATGTAAAGCTCTTTTGAAATTTCAATTAAATAATTTTTTATTTATTATTTTTTGTAAAAAATTCTGATCGTTTTAAATAGCATGTAAAATAAAAATAATTATTAACATTTTAGCTTGTGTGAATTGTGAATTGAAATAAAATATATAGAGATTCATTTTTTTTTCAACGGTAACATATTTTTGTTGTGTGCGTCTTTTCTTGTCCTTCTCTCTTTTTTAGTTTATGTTTTCAAAAGTTATTTTTTTGTCTATTTTGTGAAAGGATTTGTGCTCTTTGCAATATGACTTTTCATGTCAATAGTCATCTGTGAAACTCAGCAGCAATAATGGGGTATTGGATTTAATATGGTGTAAGTGCAATATGTTTTTATATTTTGCAGTTGTTTTTTGCGATCACAACACAGGTAAGCTTTAAAGTTTTGTAAAGTTTTTATTTATGCTACATTCAGATATGACAAGGTGTGAACATTATAGTTAGGAGTAATGGAACAGGAAGTTACATTGTGTAAGTTTTTTTCATTTTTATTGGTTATCAGTGTTACGCAATGCTCTACATTTTAGTTAATCGTGAACCTTTTTTTTGTGTGAGGCTTTGAAATTACCTTTGTGGCTTTTTTACTTTTGAATATCTTTTTTACTGGTGGTTTTTAAACCTGATGTTGTCAACTGTGCTTTGTTATATA
>NW_024582730.1:17135-50014 GCF_018398535.1 Haplochromis burtoni
GGTAAATAGAGAGCGGTTTGCTCTGGCCCTTGGAAGAACATAGCCATCAAATCATATGATCATTAATCCACACATTGTTTTATTTACCCCTTGCTCTCAGCAACTAGGAGACAGAGTGGAGGAGGACAAGGGGGGACACTCTGGGGTCAAAAACAAGTGATCTACTGTGAGCCCCTGCTTATAGAGTCGAGGTAGGTGGGGGGAGGATGGGCTGACATAAACATGCTGCTTTTTAGTTTCAGGTGGTGCTGTGGTAATTTTTTTCTGGATCATGTTGGTAACAGAGGCAAGCAGCAGCTAAAAACCCAGAAAGCCCAAGGGTGGGATTGAACTTAGGGTGAGCGTTCCCCCAGATGTCAGCAGGGCATGTACACCTACAACTGCAATACCCACCCCCAGAAGCCAAACACAAAGGCCCAGACAAGTTGCAAGAACACTTCAATCACCACACTGTCATTTATCAACGTACCCAGCAAATCAAGAGCTACAGGCTTTTCTTGTTTGGGTCAAGGCTCACATTAATTTATTGGTATCACTGTTTCTACTGTGATACCAGATGCTATATTGTTGGGGGGCTTTTGTTGCCCCCTGGTAGGGTCTCCCAAAGCAAATTGCTCCTGGGTGAGGGGTCAAACAAATGATGATAAAAAAAAGTCAATTAACAATAATAATAATGTAATATGGAATAAAAAACATTTTTGTTAGCTTTAATTTTTGAAGTAGAATTAAAAAGCAAGTAAAAAATCAAGTAACATTTCTGCTTTGTTTTTAGCACAGAGCTGATGCATTTAGCCTCATTTTACCCAAAATAATATCATAGAATCCTCAAATCCGCTCCTTATTAAAAAGTTCAACATTTGTATCCACATCAGCACCATCGCTGATCCATAAACACAACAGAGTGTAACAACAAGCATGTATGTCTTCAGTGCACACGCAGACTTCTTTCATGAACCTTGAGCTTTACATCAGTAATTACAGAATTTGCTTATATTCACTGACACAAAGACAAGATTGTTCACAGTCAAACAGCAAATGATGCTTCAGTTCAGACTGAAGGTGGTTAGGTTTCAGCCCCAGCAGTGCAACAGCTTCTTCCTGTGGTCACATAGTCACACTTGTTATCTACACTTTAATAACTTTCTGATGTGAGTAGAGCATAATGAATGTATTCCTACACTCTGAACAGCCAAGTTAAGAAATTTTAAATGTAACACATTTTATGTCACATTGTTGTACTATCAAATTTTGCACGTAGCACATAAAATGATGCAAGCTCTGCAGCTCGTTCTGTCAGTGCTGTAATTATGTTACATCTTTTACATTGAGTATTTTCATGCGGTTGTATTGCAGCAATGCCATGGCTGGCAGTTATACTACATTTCTTTCAGCCTTAATACTTTATAAATAAAAAGGTGAGAAGAACAAGACTTGTGTTTAAAAATATTGAAACTTTTTGTTCAAAGCAGTCAAATTAGTCACTTTAGCCTGGTTTCAGAGGTCAAACCCAAACTCAGTCACCTCCGGAAACCAAGTTTCAGTATCTGTTCTGAAATAGACTAAATGGATCATAACAAAATTTGGTGCAAACATTTTGCCCAGAGGATATTATTTCTCAATGGGTCAGAGAGGAAACAGACCTGAAACCTTCAGCCATAGAGGGCAGCAAAACACTACTTTTCAACTTGCAATGAAAATACTTTCTCAGAAAACCCAGTAGCTGGTTTTATGTTGAGTGGTGTTTGGTAATTCTCAAAATGGTCTCATTTCTGTGAATTTTGTCTGTTCACTTAGTATTTTTCACGTTGAAACATTTTAAGAAAATTAAATTACAGTCTCTGGTTTCCTCTTCTTTTAAACGTTACATTAACATATGTTCTTTTCCAGGAGACTTGCTATAATCTTAACTATGAATACTAGTCGTCGTCATAACTTGACTGTGCAAACGCATTTAGGCTCCACAATCGGAAAACTACGTAAGAAGTGTTTCTGATATTTTTATACTTGCTTTGCTTTTCAGTTGTGACTTCAATGAAAACAGCTTCACTTTGTTTGTGCTGCTGTGGAATCTGACGATTAAGACTTGACTCTTTTTACACTTACCTTGTGTTTTTTTTACTCAGCCTCCAAAGTGTTAGGAAAAAAATCATGCTTTAGGGTTGTTCTCTGTTGATCAACTTGTTACACATTTTGCTCTTAGAGAGGCTTGCATTGTTTCTCTTTAAATCTGCTTTCTGCCTCCTAGTCATCATCAGTATCTCCCTTTCTTCTTGCTGCCTCTCTCCCTATAACCTGCAGCCCCCAAACCACAACCTGTCCCTCTAAACTGCAATATCAGCTGGTGATATGTGGTCAGACATTCAACCCAGTGGCTTGCTCTCACAAACTGAAAGAAAACCATACACACGCACACGCACACACACACACACACACACACACACACACACACACACACACAAAAACACACAGCACACACACTGTATTGTATCATTTTGTTTGTTTTTTAAAGATGTAATAATAATAATAATAATAATAATAATAATAAAGTAAAGCTCTTGAAAATTCAAAAATAATATTTTTATTTATTACTGAAAAATCTCGATCGTTTAAAGGCATGTAAAAAAAAATTAACATTTAGCTTGTGAATTGTGACTTGGAAATAAAATTAAGAGATTCAGTTCCACGGTAACATATTTTGATGGCGTCTTTTGTGTCACTTCTCTCTTTTTTCAGTTATGTCAAAGTTATTTTGTCACTTTGAAGGAATTGGCTGCAGACTTTTCAGTCAATATCCACTGTGAAACAGCCAGCAATAATGTATTGATAACAGGGAAAGCAAAGTTTATATTTGCAGTGTTGGATCACCCAACACAGGCAAGCTTTAAGTTGAGTTTTATGCTACATAGAAATGACAGGGAAATAAGAGGAGAATGACAGGAAAGTACAGAGTTTTCATTTATGGTTACAGGTTACAGCATGCACATTTTAGAACGAACCTTTCTTTTGGAGGCTTGTGAATTACCGTGGCTTTACCTTGAAATCTTTTACGGTGGTTTAAACCTGAGTTGTCACAGGCTTTATAATCTCCTCCTCCACCATAGAGATCAGTGAGCATTGGCAGCACCTGGCTTTGACCTGCACTATAGCTCCTCAGATTTAAGGTTCCTCAGTGATTTTAAGCCAGCCAGGCGGGAGTGCCAGGGGGAGCGGCTAATTGAAGTCAGCAGATGGCGGGTGTGCTGTGATTTGTGTGGTGACAAGCAGTGTAATTACACGGCTGGTCAGAAAGAACATTACAGTAGTTAAGGGGTTTCACGGGCGCTAACTCGGCCAATAAAAGGATACTTACATTTTGGTATTTGTAAATCGTGGGGAGTGCTGCGACGCTGCTCAATACAATGTATGTTTGTGGTGGGGTGTACATCTACAGTGTAAGTACAATTCTTTATCCTTCCTTGGACCAAGAAATCTCTAAAAAAAATCTCTGTTAAAAGAGGTTTCAGGACAGAGTGAGTAAAACATAATAAATTCCCTTTCCCTTTCTGAATTTTCAGACAGAGCTAAAATTATAATTCCATGTGTGCCCCAGAGATGCAATTTTGTTTTCTTCAGACACATGACATTTTTTAATGCATGTAAAGGTGATACTTTTCTTCTTTTTATAATAATGGAAACTATGGTACCTATGATGAAGACTGGTCTTGAATTCAGTCCTTGTATGTGACTAGACAGAAAATGTCCAACACATTTTGACTGACTGAAAAGCTTAGCACCAACATCTGTTCTATATTTACTTTACTCATCTAGTAACTAAAACACAATAACTATATTTCATAGTTCATAGTTTAAAGTTGAAACAGCTCTGAAAAGTGGAAAACACAAAGACATAAATCAGTACATATCAGACTAGGAAGATGATAAATCATGTTTAGATTTAATTGCATTCAATTCGATTTTGCTATTTGTAATAGTCATCTTGTCTGCACTGATTGTGCATAAGAAGAAGACAAAGTCACCGCTCATATCCAGCATATCTTTTTTTAAATTTTTTGTTATTATTATTATTATTATTATTATTATTATTATTATTACATTTATTTTTATCTTATTTTTTGTTGTTTGTTACAAGAACAGAATGAACATTTTGGTTATTTTTTTGGTTTCTGTGTACAAAGGTTAAATACAAATTTAACCAGCTAAATGGACATCCAGCTATTTGGTAGTGTAGCACACCTACAAGTAGTGTCACGATGTCAGCATGAGTAACACAATGTTGTCTGTCTAAACAGTGCAAGCACTGGCTAACACTTGAATAGAGGGGTTCTTATATAATTCTGCTCTACTCTTATCACAACATTTTACATGTCTAGTTCATCCAAGTACTTATTTCATACTCTGAAGAATGCGTAGCATGTGGGTCAGAATCTTGCCCAAGGATACTTTGGCACACAGACTGGAGCAGCCAGGGCTCAAACCACCAATCTTCCAGTTAGTATGTGACATGCAATACCTCCTGAGCTGCAGCCACATACACATGCTGACATGTTTATGCATTAACAGCAGACAATATTTGTGACCAAAGCATGTTTTATTTGAGTACTGTGTAACCTATGGCCTAAATAAGGGTGAAAATATTGAGCTGATAGCTGCCTTGACTTGAGTTGTTGTGACTTGACACTAGAGAAATACAACTGCATTGAATTGAACTGAAATATTATTGGTTTTGCAGTAAATCCAATAACTAACACAAAAAATTAAATGAAAGGAAAACGCTTTTAATCCAACAAATCTCTGTGGAAGCAAAACCAGGGATGGTAAGACAGTGAAAAGGCAACTCCATAGAGCAGCCACATGTTGGGTATTTAAATGGCTGTGGTATGACTTTTTCCACTGTGTATTTGTACATGCCTTTATGTGTACCCATGTATCCAACCAACTTTAATCTGGCCTCAAGAGTCAGGCTCTCTAGAAAGATCCAGAGGCCAAAAAGATAGTCGTGGACAAAAACAAAAACAAACTTCAAACCACACGTCATCCCAGTGATATATGGTAATAATACAGGAGGAAGTTTACATTTTGTAAAAATATGCATTATTTGTCTTAGCTTTCATTCATGACTGGCTGAGCCTGCCATGATGAGGGAGGCCATTTTCTCAAATGTTTCTGGACGTGGACCACAGAGCAGCCAACACCCCTGTCTATCTTTAGAGCAGGGAATCCACCCAAGAGCTGTCAGTCCAGCCGCCAAATCCAGGACTGCTAAAACTCTCCAGACCCCCAAACACTAACAGCGTCATTTAGAGACATCTGCACACACACACACATCCACGCACGCACAATGCATACACACTTGTGCGTGTGTCTGACTGTCTGCAGATGTGTATGCATGCATATGTGTATGTATACGTGCAAACACACACGCACGCACAGGCTCAGATACTATAGACGTGGTGGTATTTACTAGAAAAAAGTAAATAAATCAGACCTCAGCATCATCAGCTGGGCTTACGTAAGTGCAGCTCACCCACAGAAAATTACACAGAATCCAAAAAAATGAAAAACAACTTCTTTTTTTCCCCCCAAAATGCTTGCACAAGGAGTAAAGATTTATCTACTCTGAAAGTTAACTCAATACCTAATTTTTCTTGGACTCCACCTTTGTTTTTCCAAGTGCTGGGAACAGTATAAAAAAGGTCAAAGAAAGAAAATGTTTTTTTTTAAACTGGTTGCATTAAATTTGTGAAACAGAAAATTACTGCAGCTGAAAAAAAGATAAATGGCTCTAGCTGTGGGCTTTGTGGATCTCACTGGAGCTCTGTACAGAGGTACTTAATAAATCACTGGTGTCCATACAAGGAGTTAATTGGGATGGTGTTTTTCACTATTTGTGTGGGTGCCAAGTCTCAGGGAGCTTGAACTGATCCAGGCTCTAATCTGTTTTTTAAAAAGTCTCTTTAGCAGCCTGCTTCTATGTCACTCTCCTCATGATCTGAGTACAGCCACCACAAAGCAAGGTGATTTCTTCTTTGACGGGAGCCTGTGTGGCATATGAATGTTGATAGACTGATCAAAGCAAGATCGGCAAGAAAATCTATGTAAGGTACTTTTCACCACTTTGTACTATTAATAATTGTAAAGCCATGTATAGCTCTCTGTTTTAAATGGAAAACAGAAAAATGTTTAATGCTAACTTTGAAAATTCTTGTTTATTTGTTCTGTCAGCAAATAACTAAGTGTAATCCATTTCATTTAAGTCTGTACATGAATTTAAATAATAAATTCATGTACAGTTAGGACAGTTAGGATAATGTTAGGAAAAAAAGATGGAGAATTTAAAAAAAAAATTCTCTAATTTCTTTTAAATTTACTCGAGTAAAAGCTATACTCTATAGTGGTGGAAAGACAAATGCCCAAAGTGATTAATTAGATTAGGCACTGAAATTACCTAATTACCCATCCATCCATCTTCTTCTAGTTACCCAGTTCAGGGTCACTGGGGTGCTGGAAACAATCACAATTGTCATAGGGCAAGAGGCAGGTCATCAGGTATAAAATTATTTTTTTACTTAAAGCTTTGAATTTCTGCGATGTTTTCTCTCTGAGTTAATGAAACAGAAAATGTTTTATGCTCTCTTTGTAAAATACCAACATTTTTAAAGTGAATTTCTGGCTGTGTTACCAAGAGTGAATTAATTTAAGATGCTATTGTTATTTTACAGTGATTGCTGAAAGGACTGTGATTACAGTGAGGCACTGCTTTTCAGTGACTACAAAAGATAATGATGTGAAAAACAAAGTCGTGTTTGAGTTGACCTAAAACTAAATTATTATAAGCAAACTGTTGTTGTGGTATGTAATAAAAAATACTTAAAAATCTAAAAAAAAAACAAAAAACAAAAAAAAAACAGAGAGAGAAAAGTTAAGGTGTTTGATCTAAAAACATTAAAAGGCTGCCTTAAATGTTTACATTTTCATGATTTCTTAATTTCATGACTTTCTTTGAACTTAATGGTTCCTTGTTCTAGGGTTTTAAGATTGGGAACAAAGGGTTCTCTGTACACCATCTTCCTGACAGCGTTTGGGTAATTTCACGTTATACTCTCATTCTGATTAATGGAATGGCATTTATGTAGAGCTTTCAAGTCCTACTGACAACTCAAAGCACTTGTAACCATAAATTCTTATAGTATTGTATACAATTGTGTCCTCTAAAAATTTCAACAGCAGCCACCCTAACATGTTGTCTTTGAACAGTGGGGGGAATAAAAACCACCTGGGCTCACAGACACGTGCAAACCTCACACAGAAAGACCTCAGCTGGGGTTCAAACCAGAAACCTTCTTGCCACCCAAACCTGACCGAACTCATAAAAATGGCAATTATATGAGCTATATGCACTAAAGAGATACGATTGTTACATGTTTTTGTTTCGTACAGGAATGACACCGTAGAGGTCACGAGCTGCAGCGATGAAGATTTGTGTTGTGTGTCCTTGCATGTCGGAATGGTCAAGGTTAGACCAAGATTTGCATAAATACTGAAAATGTAAATATGCTCTGTCAAACTAAAAAGAAATTGACTTATTTGCAATCTTTAACTAAGCAATAATTTTCCCTGATCATGTGTGTGACTTTCCTAAACATAACCATGAAAACACAATGATTTTTAGAGCTGATTTTGTATAATAGACTGATGGGATCTGGGCAGCAAAAACATGCACTTCAACCCATATTTGTTGTTCTACATTACCAGGCTTTGGGTTGTCCTGATGTCATTCCTCATCATGTTTAGGCATGCTCTGATTAGTGTAAAAAATTGATATCTGATAACTGTAAATTGTACTTTCTTAATTTACAACGTGCTTGTTTAGCTGAACATTGTGGTTTGTGTTGTGGTGTACTCATTAGTTTGAGGGTTTGTGCTCCTCTTGATGCCAGCTGTGTTCCCTTCTTTGAACTCCAGCTTCTCTCCTGGTTGTCAAAAGAAGTGATTCACAGCTTCACTGCTTTTTCTGTCTAGATTAGGGCTGTCACAATATCAGATTTTCACTTCATAATTGTTGTGCTAATGTCTGTCTAAAACCTGCAAAAATAGCTCTAATACTTCCAGTCAAATTCATCTTAAACTTCATTTATTTTGTTTTGTCATTTTTTGGCAAATGAATTATACCAAAAATGCAACATTAAACCCAAATCTTCCAAGTTCATAACTATATAAATGCATAAAAACAAAATAATTGTAAAATAATTTATCGTATGATCTGTTTGTCATTTTTAACTGTGCCAATATTTTTACTACATTTTTTAACAGAACGTTTTTTTTAATTTTCAAAATTCTAATTCAGTATAATATAATCATTTTTTTTACATATTATTAAAGTATTATATTTAAAGGGCTTTTTTGTTGTGGTTGTGGTTTTTTTTGTTTGCTTTGCTGGAAAACTGAAACTTGGTCCTAGTTTATGACAAAAATGACATAACATAAGACTAGCGACTGAAGTTCTCAGAGGCACCAAGAATAAATTACAGTGAGCATTATAGCAAAAATATAAACATAAATTCTTATGTTAATTGAAAAGACAAACATTTGGGGGAATAAAAGACATTTAATACAAAGCCATGATTTTTGCAGTGAAATCAAACATTTCTTTTTGGACTTTCAATATCATCTGCCTCCAGAAAAGCAGCACTTATGGTCACTGACAGAGCATAAGGATACATGTGTGTGCTGATGTCTCTGCTTCAGGATGAGTGGCAGAGTGCCCTTTGATATGTAATATTTTAAAATGATGACATGTAACATTTTAAAATGAGAACACATGGCAAGCATTAACTCAGCTAATACAACTGCACAAACAGGATTGAGTGCCTCGAGGACTTTACCGTGTGGCTAAAAAAACACTATACAAAAAGCTGAAAAACAATATTAAGTCAGTGGGGAGAAATTGACTCAAAATGACAGAGGGACAGTGTGAATCTGCACTCTGTTGTAGGACCTAATAAAGTGAGATTAAGTGAAATATAATAAATTAAATTTAAATATGTAGTTAAAACCATAGCTTGGATAAAAGCAGTTTATTGCACAGGTGAAGGACTCCATCTATGCTGGCACTACAGCAGAGTTTGGCTGCAAGTAAAATAACACTGGTGCTGTATTAGGTTCATTATTCCTGCAAGAATCCTCAGTTCAGTCTTTTACCTGCTGAGAGGTATTTGGAGTTTTAAAGGAAAGGTTAAGTGTCAATTTAATTTAATGTAAATTGGAATTAAATAATCTTACCCAGTTTGAATGTCGATATATAGTTCAATTACATTTTATTTTTACCAGCTGACTCTAACAGTTGTCTCCAGTCTCCAGACTGTACGATGGATATCCTACAATATTAGAGAGAAAATCCCAACAACCAGACTAGCTTGATGTGAAAGTGTGGTGCGAGAATAATTCCTCTTTTAGAGCAAACGGCCTCTCACAGAACCAGGAGAGGCATCTGCTACGACTGGTTACGCATGGAGAGGAAAAGAGAAGACAGAACAGCAAACAGAACAAAACACAAATTAGAGAAAGTATGCGAATGTTAATGACAAATAATTAGGTGTCATCTGTAAAAATCCTCAAAACAATATCTGCGTTTAAATAAAGCAACTCGTGCAACATCAGCTGTACTTCAGTCCTCAGTGAATTAAACACCTTTGTTTTAATAGTAATTTTCCTTTAAAATGGTGTCAGAAAGATGATTGATTGATCGGTGGATTGATCGATCAATCAATCAAGAGCGATCGATTGATCGCTGAGTCTGCAATCAGTCGTGTTCATGAAAAAACACCACAGACACTCACCTCTGGATACAGACAGCATACAGCGTGACGGTCAGACAGCAGGTCTGCAGGGCTCTGATGAAAACTGAATTCATAAGAAAGAAATAATGTACTTAAGGACTGGTTCATCTGCTCTAACTTAATGTGTCATCGTTGCTGTGCTAGCATTTATATTACAACAGAACCTGCATGCAGCAGAAGTCTTTACCCCTAGTTTGCCATGGAGACTACTTTTTCCAATGCATTTTAAACAACAGCTTATAACAATATTTATCTTTTACTGTAAACAGTTAAAGAGGTGGGTAACACCCTTTCATTAGGAACACTTAATAAAGCAAATTGGAAATTTCACATACAAATGCGCAAACCCTTTAATAAAGGGTACAACACAAAACACACAAAAAGTGTGTGAATTTTTCTTTTTAATAAATATGACCTAACAGCAATCACAAGCAGTCTTTTCTGTGTGGATTTCAAAGTTTTAATAGCTTTTAGAACGCCATTGCTGTACACAAACACAAACTTTCAGAAGCTTGTAGAAGCTAAACTACTCATGAATACACTTTTATTCATGTAAGATTTAACAGTTGATATAAAAGTGTCAGTTTACACGTGATTGTTTTTTCCAATACAAATGAGCAACCAGCTAAAGGAAAAACCAGCGCAGTATTTTTCTACTCCTCAGCACAGATAGTCCACATCTGCTGAAATTTGCTCTGAAGCGACAGGCAACATTCTTTCAGAAGATGGAAACAGAACTCCGAGCTCACCGCCACATGTGTGAGAGCTGCTCTGGTTACTGTAAAGGTGAGAACATGTGACCAACTGTTTCATTTTCATCAAGGAAAGAGTCGTGAATGATACCTACACCTAAAGACGATCGCTCAGAATCATAGACTCAAACCAAACCAGCACACCAGAACCAGCAGAGCCTGCCAGACTTCATCTGTGAGCATACTGGAGTGTCCGGGTCACTTAATTTTGTTGCCTCCAGCTGAAAAATGTGAAAAGAGCAATAGCCAGCGCAACACAGCTGTTATCATTATTTTTATCATTATCATTATTATTATCAATAATAATAATAATAATAATAATAATAATAATAATAATAATAATAATAATAATAATAATAATAATAATAATAATAATAATAACATATTTGTATAGCCTTTCTGAAGAACCCCGAGGACGATTTACACAAGAGTAGGAAAAAAAAGAAAAGAAAAAGAAAGAAGGCTAAAGGTTGCGGGTTTTGTTGAAGAGGTGAGTTTTGAGAAGTCCATTTTGATATGGAATTATGACTTTAAAGACAGTGGATGTCCCACACGTGTTTGAAAAGAGAAAGGTGAACCCGATTTTAGAGCTTGATTGTTTTTCCACTTGTATCAAAAAATTAAGTTGCTATTGCGAAAGCGTGGAGGCCCGGACTCCATTCGTTTATCTGGCCACTTTTATTTCTATGAAGATATATTTAATGAATCATTGTATTTAGCTGTGTGTTTACTGCATCAGTTTATTGATGCAATCACATTGCCCTCTATTTCATAATCACATTGACCTTTATGTCGTATGTGGCATTTCTGACCTTGATGCTGTGTTTATCAGCAGCTGCATTTGCTCATGTTTGCTCATTCTAAACGACATGAGGAGCTCAATGTGAGCTGAGCCCTGTAACTGGGGGAAATAATCGAGAGGAGGCCATAAAGAGCGCAAATGTTAAGGCACTGTAAAAAAAAAAATAAAATAATAATAATAATTTTTTCTACAATGTATATGGAGAGAGAGAGAGCGAGAGAGAGAGAGAGAGACAGACTTCAACACTCTGCAGATAGCGTTCATACCTTCTCTTTGCTCGGTGTCTCTTTGCTCCTCTGTTTCAGCTTACACTGACACTTTGATCCAGATCTGCTGAGCGGGCCAAACGTTTCTGGACTGTTGTTGTTGTTGTTGGTTTGTCAATGATAATAAACGTACCAAGTTTTAAAAAAAAATGAAGGAAATAGCTGCAGTTGTTTGTTGGCGGTTGTTTTCTCCACGGTTTCCATTTAAAATGATCGACCTGACCTCTCTAACCTGTCCTGTTCTGGGGTTTTTTAACTAATTGCCCAAAAGATGTTTTAAACAAACCCCAAATCGTCAGCGGGACATAAAAGAGCCACAGTTCAGGTGTGATAACAATAAAATCATCTTTCATTTCATTTACTTTCACATAAAGGCTTTTATATGTGGAGGCCTGCAGCAGCTTTTCGCCCTGACGTTTTGGAAGCTAAAAACAAAAAACCCCAGAACGTTCGTTTTCTTCGCGCTATATTTCACAGCCTGTTTACAAGCTCTTAAGTCTGTGGTTCTGCCGCCGAGCGCAGAATGAAAGCGCACACTGTTTAAATGAGCGCACATTTATCTGTCCTTTATACGTTTCTCTTATTTTTGCCAAAGACAAAAGAACAATAATAATAATGATAGAATTACAACATTTAATATCCAAATATCACATATAGAGAACATCACGATATATTCACACATGTCAGTCAGTTCAGAGGGCGTCTCATCCCTGTGTGTGGAACATTACAAAAGCAGCTTAAATTAAATTTAAATAATGAACACAGTCAATAATAAAATGTAGATATATATACAACTGTGCAACATGGCAACACCACACCACCACAATGTCTCGGGGTCCACATCGATTTCCACGGGACAAGCCGATGAGGCCGTGTTAGGTCCGCTCTGTTATCAGCTGTCCGAGTCCACCTCGCTCTTACTCTCTTCGGGTTTCTCCGCGGACGTTTTAGTGGATTTGTTCCATTTCTGAGAGTTCTCTGATTCTTCCGATGAAGACCTTTTCTGCCTCCTCCACTTCGCACGTCTGTTTTTGAACCACACCTGCGTGACAGAGAGAGAGAGCACACTTTGAACGTGTCTGTGTGGCGACTGATGCTGAGCACGGCCACAGCTCAGCCACACCTGGCAGTGTCTCCGGCCCCTTATTCAATGGATTATTATAACTATCACGATGGTGATGATGATTATTATTGTTTTGTTGTTGTTGTTGTTGTTTTTGCTTTGAATCAGTGTTACTTGCTGCACATTGTAGATAAGCATCGACTTTGTTTTCAGAATCAGGGCAGAAGATAAACTGTTGCAAACAGAAACATTTAATAAAATTGAATTAAATTACATTTCTGTTCAATATTATACAACCTCTAACATAGTGATTTTTGTGAATTTTGTTGAAGCAACAAAATAATAATAATAATAATAATAATAATAATAATAATAATAATAATAATAATAATAAAGGTGAGCAAACTTTAATTATTATTATTATTCAATAAGAATAATAACATTGTGAGCGCGTGTCAGCCGGGTTTTAGAACTCACTGCACGTGAGTGTGTTTATGAGTGGAGTGAAAGCTTTGAAAGAAGATAGCTTTTAAAAATAAAAGCGCTGACCTCGACCTTCTCCTCGCGGAGGTGGACCTTGCGGGCAAGTTGTTCGCGAGTGCCGACGTCCGGATACTTAGTTTCTTGGAAGAGGCCCTCCAGAGCCTCGAGCTGCTCGTCCGTGAAGATGGTGCGGTGCCTTCGCTTCCTGCGGCAGTGCAGCTGGTTGAGGAGCTGCAGCTCGGTCCGAGACAGGCTGCTCATGTTCATGTAGGACATCATCTGGTGGGGCACCGGAGAGATCAGCACCGAGCCCGGGCTGTCATAGCCTGCATGACGGACAGACAGCACACATCATGGCTGGGTGGAAATCCTATATATACACACTCAATTATTTGGCGTATTAAAAACACTCCGTTTTTTTTTACTACAAAACAAAACAAAACAAATAAAATAAATAAAAAATAAAATACATTAAATAAACTGTGGAAGAGGCTGTTTTATGCATGACAGAATGTGTGGAAACACCAAAACAGATCCCAGCGATGGAAAAGCTCAGCTCCAGTCTTTCCTGTATTCAAAGTTAAGCTCGCGCACGTGCCTGAGCGCTTCTGCTTCCTGTGTATGAATCCAGAACAGCTCGGTGATATTAGTCCTGATTGCGAAACAGCAGCGATGTCACACAAAAAGACTTCACACGTGAACATTTGCGAGTTTTTACAAAGCTTTGAAATGCAGCATGGAGTCTGAAATAATTTTACAAACGCGTATTTCAGGCGTGTTTACACTGAATCTTAATTGTAAGATAGTGCTCGCAAGCGATGAAATATTACGCATGATTGTAATTAATTTGTATTAATAACGAATAATTACTTCACGGTGGAATTACGCGCGTTGACCTAGAGGCTGATGGGCCCTCTGGCCTGGAAGCTACTTCGCTCCACAGATGCTTTCTCTGAGAAATACAGAGTGTGAGGGAAAAAAAAGTTCCCGTGGCGGATCCTTCACTGCGTAGGTCTTAGCTGAGTCTGTGACACTCTGTGACTGGCCGTGTTACCTGTGGGGATGCAGGGGCACTGCTGCGGGCTGAGGCCGGGCACGGAGCCGCAGCACGGGGGCCCTGCCGCGGCGCCCTGGACGTGCAGCTGGCTGTAGTAGTAGCCGTTATATCCGATCCTGCTCCCGCTCACGGGCTGCACCGGGGGGGCCACGGGCCCGCACGTGGCTGAATACAGTCCGTTGTAGTCGGTGTAGAGAGAGTCCGTCAGGCCGGCGGACAGCACCACCGGGCCGCTCCGGTGCAGCAGCAGCGGCTCCTTACAGCTCGGCCGCGCGGACAGGATGCTGTCGATGCTGAACATCCCGGCGGGCATCACACCGGTGTGCGGCGGGAACTCTCCGAAAAGTGGGAACCAGCTGTGAGCGTCCTGGACTGACGGGATTCCGTGCTCCGGGAGAACGTAAGCTACAACTGCGTCATCGCGGCTCCGGGACTCGTGTGTGCTCTCTCTCTCTGCTGGAGAATACGGACAGGAGGTTTGGGGGAACCGCCTGAGTCCGGGGCTGTTCTTATACACTGCTGACGTCACAGCAACAAGTCTCCTTGCGCTCGTCTTGCTGCTTGAACGCGCCACGGAGCTGTGTATTGAATTAATTCAATTAAGATAATCCAGAGTGTTTGCAGACTTTTAGAAACGTGTCACTGGGCCGCGGGGGCTCTTCCTACAGAGTAATCCGATTATCGCGGTGTCAGCGAGACTTTGTGCAGGACATCACAGCAGCGTTTACAGGCTCCTTCAACGTGCCCCTCAGCACAGGTCAAAGTCCTCATAAAACCAGTGCACCGGTCTCCGTGAGCTGTGCCCATCACTCTGGACACTCTGACATCATTACTGACTCAAAGCAAGAAAGGCGCTAAAGCTCGAGCAGTGAGCAGATATGACGGTTATTTTGTTGCTCATTAATATCTATCACTAATGGCCCATTTAGGACTACTTAACAACAAAGAAACCATTAGATTAACAATCTGTGCGCATGAGTGCGGTGAAAGTGTGACCGGGGCTTTACCTGTTACCTCCTCTGCTTTCTTGCATGACTAAATGAAAATGTCACCCTGAAACACGCTGTATTAAAGCTGGGGGTCATCTCATTATCCACCCTCGCTGTTCCGTGGGGAGGAAGTCAGCGCTTTCCTCCATAGTTGTCTTTCTTTCCCCCTGACCGGGCGAAGGTAACGGCCCATTATCGCTTCCATTCAGTGAAGGAAAGGGGAACTTATTAAGTATTTACATGGCTAATCAACATAGACTTAGCGGTCGGGAAACGGGCGCTGGCTGCTGCAGAGGAACGTGGATTCCAGCTCAGACCTTAATGGGACGATGATTGCATTTAACACTCTGCAGGATGTTCGCACATGCTGCTGTCAGGCGGCCAGACAAGCCTGAGCTGTGAAGATACGGAGGTGATTAGCACTGTGTGGCCGCACAGTTTACACACAAGCTCTGTTCTATGTTTACACTCCTCTTACCTGCAGACCATCCATCAAATTGTTTTTACAGCATTTTAAAAATGTGGATGAAATACCCCTGTACACGTCAGCCTGTTTCGGAAAACGAAGACACTGCACCTTTTTTTTTTTTTAAAGAAACGTTTATTTTTAACATTTTTGCAATTGTTTGAAATATCGGGTGAAATAAAAAAAAATCTTTCTTTCTTTTTTTCTTTTCTTTTCTTAATTTTAGAGCAATTGAATTTAAGACGATTGATTTATTATCTCTAACCTTCTACTACGAAATTTCCCTGAAAGAGATATTCCGTTGAAACCTCTGTACAGTAACACTGGGATAAGCACGATGGCTTTTCTGTAAGGTAAAAACAAGTCGTGTGAAGTGTAGAAAAAGGCAAATAAAATGCGTTGGTCCTTCAGCGTCATTTTAGACACTGTTTGTGATCACAGATGCATTTTCCTTTCTTTTGTCACGTTGCGTTTGGGCGCTTTTCCGGGGCCGTGTGTGTCTCTCTCTTCTTTGCTTTGACAGTTTTGCAAAAATCGTGAAAGCTAAGCGCGCTGCTGCCAGCCCTCAGTAGGCTCGTGCCGGCGAGGCTAGGCTGACTCCTGCCGTTCAGCCGCAGCCTGACCTTTAAACTACAACCTGCTGCTCTGAGGACGCTGTTTTACAGATAAGTGCACGGCAGCACTCTGAGCCAACAACCCCAAAACGGCATCTTATGTTATAAAAAAATGCGCCTTTTATCCAGAATGAAGCTCTTTCAAAGCTTTTGCTTCCGTTTCATCCCGCTGCAGCATGCGTGCATGGGAAATTCGAAGTATGACACTTGATCTGAAATCTATCAGCCATGTAACCAAAACAAAGCGAACCTTAGATAGGAGCCGATGTGGACACGGGGATGTTCACAGGACAAAGACTAAACTTACTCTGTTCTTTATCATGCGTACACGAGCAGTGTGCAGTGTCAGGCCTCTGGTATGACTATGGTTAACAGTATAAGAAGCAAAAGATGATTTTGTTTTTCGTTTTTAAAAAATACATAAAATGCATTACTTATCTACATTCCAGATGAAAAAAATTCAAGTGGATATTGATTGATTTGATTGTGACACATTTTGATTGTGTGTGTAGTGGGAAATCAGTGTGACTTTTTTGGTCTGGAAACACGCTCCCGCGGCTGAAAGCCTTTTCTGTAATACAGTCACACTTTGATTCTAGCTCAGAGGAGACCGGGAGAGAGAGCAAAACAGGACCATGTGCTGTTATTATTTTCACATTTCTTTCTATATTTCTACTTCCAAGTGGCAGTGAAAGCAACGAGTCAAAAGGGATTGCCACAAAACGAAATGTCCATTTGAAATTAAAAGCCGTTGAAAAGCACCGTGAAGGCAGCACTTACAGGTGAATAGAAGCGTCAATCAGGCTGCAGATGGAAGCTGAAGAAGACTCACAAAGCTGCAATAGCAGATGCATCTTTTATATATCAGAGCCCTGATCTTTAAAACCTGCTTAAACAGGGTAAATAAAAACAGACAAACTTGTTAATGCTTCCCTCCAAGAGGTGATAAATATATGGTAAGGCTGAATAATTACATTATCAGGTAGGTAGGTAGGTAGATAGGTAGATAGGATAGACAGGATAGACAGGATAGATAGATAGATTAGATAGATAGATTAGATAGATAGATTAGATAGATAGATAGATAGATAGATATATAGATAGATAGATAGATGTAGATAGATAGATAGATAGATAGATAGATAGATAGATAGATAGATAGATAGATAGATAGATAGATAGATAGATAGATCCAGGAAGTTTGGAGGATGGGTCAGCTTCAGCCGTTTATTGCATTCCTCAAACTGTCCATGTGTTGTTTTTGTCCTGGTTAAGGAAACCACTTGGTCAGCAACAATTTGTGTGGTTTCAAACAGCGTTTTTGGGTGTGGTGTGTGTTAAAGTAGCCACATGAAGGTAAGAAACCCACTGTAGTGTAATAACAAGGTCATCAGTGTTCAGTTCTTGTGGCATATCAGTGTATATTACTGTCATTGCACTGTATATACTGTTACTCTACCATAACTGTATAAATCATAAAATGAAAAAATACTGTAAACAGCATTGCATAAGTGATGTGAATTCAAAGGAAAATGCATAAACAAACCTAAAAAACACACAGTACCAGCGTTGCCAAAAAATATTCAGGACAATTAATGAGGGAATGTGTGTGTGTGTGTGTGTGTGTGTGTGTGTGTGTGTGTGTGTGTGTGTGTTGAATCTGGTTGCATTTTATTTGAAAGGAAACTGAAAAACTTGATTAACAGACCTTCAAATTCATCAACTCACAGACTCAACCACACTAACACACACACACACACACACACACACACACACACACACACACACACACACACACACACACACACACACACACACACACACACACATCCATAGTTACATATGTACATGTCAGATCTGTCATGTAGAGTCTGGTTCCTTTTGTTGGATCAGGGATCCACTATGGAACCCATGTGTTTCTAAGAACCACTTGCTAGGTTCAAGGAGGCAGCCCACCCTTCCTCCGTTCATCATTCCCACCACCACCCGATGCAAACCATCTTTTGCTCAAAGCAAACCACAAAGTGCCCGTAACCTGACCACAAATTTAATATCTGCCTCACACATGAAAGGACGCGAATCACAAAATGTCATTTTGTTCAGCACTCATTTTCTTCGCACATGAGCTTCAAGTAAGTTGCACACACAATAATCCTTTCAAAAAAAGCCGGCCTACTAGAAAAAAAAAAGTGATGAATGATGCTTCCCGACAATCCAGTCTCCAGACAAATCTGTAATTCACTTTTTGCTTTGTGTTGCATAAATTGAAATCATGTAAAATTTTTTGTCAAACAACGTCACAAATATGAGTTGAAACCATTAAATGGATCCCAACAACCCTGCAGTGCAGAGAGTGCAGTGCATGCAGAGTTTTATACAAAACTGCTCAGACAAAATACCATGTCATTTACATCCCAGCCAAATCCATCCATTCATCCGTCCACTTATCCCAGCTGTCACTGGGCAAAGAGCAGCGGGATGCACAGTGAACAGATCAGCTGTCATTGCAAGGCTAACAGACCATCATTTAGTCTCACATTAATAATTATGCACAACTACCAGTTAACCTAACCATGTGTGATACACACACGTATAAAAAGTGTGATGAGTACATAATTCAATCTAAAAAAACCCCAAAATGATTCATAGATAAATATGATGGAAATTTTAATACAGTGCATGATAACGATTAAAAATACAGCCAGGGTTAAGTCCATCTGCATGGGTTTTAAAATGCCTGACTGTGGTGACTCCTAGTGGTAGTGTGACAGTATGATGACTTAGATTTGTAAAAGCAGAGTTAGCCCTTCATTATTCAGCCTGGGGCTTATGGTGTAATTTCTAAACATTTATGTCATGTTTCTGAATGCATGGTGTTATTTTCAGTGCGGAGTAAATAGATTCAAAAAGTTTTTAAAGGAAAGGAGAGTAAGCAGTGAGTATCTTTGGAGTATTTTAAAAGCATATAGACATAAATTTCATTGTAATTAGTTATTTTAAGTAGTAACAAATACCTTCAAGATCTTTTATAGGAAAAACAATAATATTTTCCTTTCTTAAATTATAATGAAACAGGAGTGGGCTGTATCTCCCCTTCCTAGACTGTAATTACTCATCACTCTTGTAGGCTATATCACAGAGTAGCCCAACCTCCCTAATTACACTGTAGTTAAACATTAAACACTATTTGGGGTGCAGACAGTAACACACTTGAGTTGTGTGGTGGCAAGCTTGCAAAAGGAGGTGCTTTGCTGTCACATTCACAGGCCTGATCACAGCTGTTTTATGAAGTGTTAGCATAACTTATAAATATCTGGACAGACTCTGGCCTTTACCACTTGAATGTACAAATTTGGTAGCATCTGCCAGATGCTGCCATTCAGGAAAGCTACTCTCAATTGTGTTGTGGGGTCAGTGTGCCTGAAAATACTCACCACAAATATAAAAACAAGAGGTACGGTATAAAAAAGTACTCCCATTAAAGATGTCCACACAGTGGAAATTTAAATGTTTAACTTGTTTTTCTAGTCATTTTTTAGCATGTGTTAGAGGTGAAAACAAACAAATTAGTGTTTTGTTTTGTTTTTTGTTTGTTTGAGTGAAAGACACTTTTATAGCATTTAAGTTCATCTCGGGCTTGGATTGATTTTCCTATGAACACTTGTGAACAGTTGGCAGCGGCAAGAGCTCAGGTTTTAGATGCACATGAATATACACAGTATTCAAAGACAGGGTGAATGCAAACATGTCTATTTCCAAAATGGTAACATGGTACCTGCTATTGAGCCCTCGCTTGTGTCCAGTCATTTTCTACTTAAATGGTTTCAATTCAGTGCTAACGTCATGCTGTCAGAGGACAGAAATGGCCTGGCCGCTCTCTTTCAGCAGTCATCAATCATTCATTATAACTAGAATCCATCAACCAATCCCGGTAATTACTGATTACAGGCAGCCAGTCATATGGAGGGATCAAGGAAACACACACTTACACACACACACTGCCATCTGACTTTGTGTCGTGTCAGGAATCAGAAACACATTTGCACATTAGAAGGTCTGAAACATGCGCTCCGACTCCCCCCTCTTTTCAAAGAGGTGCTACTTAACACACTTTGGAATTATAAGAAATTCAAATCAGCTCTACAGGCTGTGGCAGGAACATAATGGAACCTAGAATTATTCTATCAAAACAAGCCAGAAGAGATGCAGCCAGGATGGATTGAACACACTAGAATTTAAACCTCAGGCCTGTCTTAACACAGCACGGCAAAGTAGTTTCAGATGTCTTCCAGTGTTCCACATGGAATTGTCATGGCAATGTTTGGAAAATGTCACCTACACTTCTATCACATCTGACATTACAATATGCATTTCACTTCATGACGCTTTTCTGTAATCCACAGGTTTCCTCCTATGATCATATGTTGTGTGCAGTTTTATAAAGATTTGCCAAACACACACACACACACACACACACACACATATATATATATATATATATATATATATATATATATATATACACACACACACACACACACACACACACACACACACAGGATACAATGTTATAACATCCTTTGTATATTTGTTTGTACATTTGCATAAAGGGACAGATGGGTGACAATTTAAAGGAAAAACAACATTTTCTTGTGAAAATGAACATGCTTAGAGCTCTCTCTAGCATGTTGGTCCAGAATCTCTCATATGTGTTCAATTAGGGGTAGATCTGATTTCTGCGAAGGCCATGGTTTGTGATTCACAGCATTTTATACACAATCAGTGAGCCCATAGTCCCTATGCATGGAGGGACTGTGATTGTGGGCTCACATTAGGAGGGTGGGTAGGTGGGTGAGCAGTCATAAGGTGGCCATGGCTAATCAGAAGATTAAAACATCAAAGATATAAATTCCCCCAAAAATCTAAACAGACATCAGGAGATATAGCATAGCCCAGAACAATATGGCAGTCACAGTGAAGGAGTCTGGTTACAGTTTTAAATAAGTTTTATTCTAATAAGAGTTTGCAACACCCAGCCCTCCCTTTATCCAAACCCCTGTTAGTACCACCTGGATAAAAGTGTTTCATCACTTTGTGCTGCGTTGCAGTGCCCCTTCCTTCTAAAGACACTAAAAGGAACCAGTCCATCAAAGTGCAAAGGTCAAGTGTTCAGGTTTTATTTTTGATTTGTCGACTGTCTGTAATTAATACACTGATTGTTTTAAACTAATCTCAACATTTTTAAGCCACAACATAAAAAGCAGGAAAATAAAAACTGATCACACACTTATGGGCTGATCTCATTCATAAAGGCAGTATTTTCAGACGAGTGATTATCAGAGATATGGAGACCAAATGAAACAGGACTGAGGTGACATGTTGACATGAAGCAGCTCTGAGGCAGCTGCATTTCACCATGTGTTTCTGCATCCAGTAGCTCTGGTAAATGGCCCAGTCATTGAAAGCATCCAGGATTGCTTGTAATCAATTGTATCACAGATTACTGGCCTAAGATCTGTGCTTATTTGAAAGTCAAAAAGAAATGGTTAATATCAACTATGCTTTGGAAATCAGGACCTGCACCTGACCCGAGCTGCAAAACGTGGAGAAAGTAAAATATTTAGTCATTTTTAAAATAATAATAAATAAACAGTTTTCATTATGAACAAAATCAATGGTGCCCAGATAAAAGTGGCAATAGCTGCTCTGCAAGTTAAAAAACTGCCTAACTCTCAGCCCTGAAATGGAAAAATGATTGCCCCATTGTTCAGTTCCCTTCAGTTTTATTAATATCACAAATACAACGACAGGCGCTTTATATTGTAAGGGTATACTTCCATTAGACCAGCTGAATCCCACTATCCTGGGTGAAAGTCTCAGCTCTGAGTTGTGAAAGCACCTTCACACATGACCAACAGAAAATTCTGTGAGAATCAGGTAAACTGATGCAGCATGAGCCACAGCTCCCTGCTGGAAATACTTTGTGTGGATTAGCCACCTGCTAGCTTTGAATTCTCTGTAATATTACCTGCACTATTCTTAAAATTGATGCAAGTACACATCACAAGTATTTTATTACTATAATTACAAAGTACAGGCAAGTTAAAAGCCATTCACTGTTATTTGCATTTTCACGTGCACATCAGTCAGGTAATCTGAGACAAAGAAAGAGCTCACATACTTCAGTAACATGTTGAGTTTGAATTAGGAAGTACAGAGATGTAACTTCACCAAATGAACATCTATTATTTTATTCAAGACTCTATACTAAAGGTATAGGCTGCTGTCAACCAGCCCTGTTTTAAGACAGTAACATTCACTCATCTACTAATTGCAGGATGTGGATTCAGTTTAAGGCTCCACCTCTCTTTATCCTACATTTCATTCATCAGTTGCTTAGTGAATGCTAACCAGCCACAATCTGTCTCCAGTCAGCCAGTGAACTAAGCTGTCTCATGTTCTCTCTAAAGGTAAAATGTCTGTGATGGATTTTAAAGCACAACTTTTTGTGACAAACTCCTTGGTCACTTCTTGGTCCTGTAAGTTTAAAGCACAAAAACAGTGAATGAAGCAGCACATTAAAGCACCTTGGCTGCTGGGTAACAAAAAAAAAAAAAAATCAAGTTACTTCTTTGTTTAATGAATAACTGATACTAACTGAGTCAAATAACTGCTCACTGCCTGATAATATGAATGTGTCGGTAAAAGTCAGCATTTTATTTAGTAAATGCTCGCAGAGGTGCAGTTGAGTTTAGGACTGGCCTTGAGAATCTAGCATCCCTTTCTTGGTGATTCACAGAGCTTCCTCTTCTACTTTCAAATAAATATCAAGTGTGATGGCGTATTAGCAAGACGTAGAACAGCAGGGAAAGGGGAGCACACAGCAGCTCTAAAACAGAACAAGACTGTTGAGATCTGGGATGTTTTTTCCCCAGCCAGCACCTGGCCTGCCTGGGTCCCACCCCTATGTGTAACTCAATCTAAAAGCTTAACCGTGTTGTGCGATAGAGGTCGCCCATTAATCCGGTACAGGTGCTTAACAGCCAGGTTCCACATTGCAGCAGGAAAAAATCTGGTACATGTTTGGATTCATTTTTGAACACATTGTAATTTGTTTTTGTTCTTTTCCATGGCTGCTTGGCAAAGCTTGCATATTTTCCTTAAGACACGGAAAATGGGTGAAAACCATAGCGCAATGTTTCAGCAAATGAACTAAGTCAGGTAGCAGAAAATAAGGATATTATTATCAACAAATTGATGTAACTCCCTTTAAAACCTCGAGGTCTTCCGAGGAACTGATATGAAATGATACCCTCCTTATACTTCCAGGTCTAGTTGCCCCTGGAAATTAAATCTGATTTAAAACAGGGCCACTATTGTGATTTACAAATAATTTGACACAGCAGCTAAAAGTCTTTAATATCCACTGATGACAGAATGGAATTAGCCACATATTTCCCTCAAAACTTTCAATTTTCTTAGTCACTGTGTAAGCCTGGGCCTTAATCCCATCTTTATATGGCTAGAGTATTAACCTTGGTCAAAAACGCTCACACAGGTTGCCAGCCCGCTTCAAGGACCACAAAGTGTTTACCAGCCTCAACGTAGCCTTTGTTGGGCAGCTAAGGAGGGGCTTGGGTTGGTGCTGCCTGCCAGCATGAAGGGTTATTCAGGAGCCTGAGAATCAATCCAGTATTATAGTTAAGCTATGTCATAATTACCATCATTAGGGGTAACTGGAGCGTGGAGATGACCAGCCTCATAAACCCGAAGCTAATGCTGCATGTTCCTTGAGATGTTTGTCATACACATAATTCAATAATCCTGGAAATACATATTAACATTCCCATGCAGCTGAAAACTGTCAGAGCCTTGCCCTGCAGTGCTTGAAATCTGTACTCTGTCTCCCAGGAGTTTACAAGGTCAATTTCCATATTTCCTAACTTCCTTTCCAAGCACAGTCTTAGGGAGGAAAAGAGGCTTTCACTGCAGAAATCTGTGTAAAATTCAATTACTAACTTGGTTTTGGGAATAATTCCAATAACCACTATAATAATGCATTTTAAATATGTAGACAAATGTTGTTTTAGGAAGAGAAAACACACAAAAGATACAGTTCTCTGCAGATATTCATGTACTGTAACGGGAATATGGGCATTTAACAGATCTTATTAGCAAGTGGTGGAGTCTGTGTCTGATGGATGGAATTCACTGCTATGTCTCCCCTGTTTAAAACACTTCATGCCTAAAATCAACATAACATTTCATTACAGCAAGCATATCTGTTGCAATAAACAATGCCTGGTAATGCTTTAAAACTTTTACTCAACCTTAAACTGCACTCTCTTAAAATATACCCCTCCCAGTATATTGTTCTTGGCACACAACTGCTGCAGATTTCTATTGCAGGTTTGTAATTCAATAAGACGATAGCCTCGAAGCAATTCACTGGGTTATGTTATGCTTAATGTAATAGGGTTTTTTTTATATGCATTTATGGGAAAAACCTGTAAGATATACAGATAAATTTAAACTGAGAAAAAGCAGCACAGTGTTGCAAATGTTTTCTCAAAGGAAACTTGATATGTGTAATGCCTGTAAATCATAAATGAGTGCTTCATACAGTTCTCAATGAAATATTCACATGCTATCGCTATTGTGCATGGCTTCAGACATAACTTTAAATACAAGTTGTTCCTCAACTCTCTTGATTCTTTCTAACACCTGTTTCAGCGTGAACGATGTCTTGTGTTTTTCATGAAAATCCAAAGGATGTGCTGCTCATGCTCAAGTCCCAAGCCTCTTTGCAATTCCTGTGTCAGAAAAAACTAGCTAACTGTAGCTTAGAAGTGGAGTCCACTAACAAACTAATGAATGATATAGCTTGGGGACAAGTCATTCAAGCGGTGTTTCTTTTGCCTGATGCATGCCTTTTTACATGGATGATTACCTGCTTTAACGCACATCGAAATATTGTTTGGAGTCAGCTTATTCACTGAAAATATCAAAGCTGATCTCATAACTTTGTTGTCCATTTTGTCAATTAATTTGTCTTTTAATGTTACAAACTAGCTATTACAAGTTGCAGCTTAAAGGGGGTTCTTCCTTCCCATTGTCATTAAGTGCATTTTATCTGGTTGTTCGATTTTCTCTCTAATATCATAGCACCTTACAATGTTAAGCATTTTGAGGTGACTGCTGTTGTGAATAGGTTCTATATTTAAAATGTCTGAACTGAAATTAAGTCAATTAAAATGGTATAAACTCCAGAATCGTTGATTTTGGCCAGTGTGTAACCATATAACGCCAAAAGCAAAGATGTATGAGTACCATTTGTTGCCCACAGAAATAGCCAACATGCTAGGCAGTTGTAACTTTGCTACACCTTGAATATGAACCTTATTATAAAAATTGAAATGTGTTACATAGAGCTCCTCTAACTACTGCTATTTTTAACCTCCTAGGACCTAGCGTCCACATATATGAACATCACATTTTAGGGTTGTCTAGACCAAAATACTAAATTTTGCTCTACAACGGCCTGATCATCAAATGGCAAACCACCAGACTGAGAAACAGCTTCATTCCTGAAGCTGTGAGACTTTCTGAATACATAAATGGAGAAGAACTGCTATTGTAGCACCTTAATCACTACTGACACTTACTGACACTGTCACTTTATCAATGCTGGTCAACATGCCCTTTGCTGCTAAAGTATTTATTTACACCTACATTTATACCTACATTTATACCTACACTCTATACCCATACTCCATACTGGTACTCAGGTTGTTGCACTCTACTTATAGTATTATTTATTGCATTGTTTTATTACTTGTCATTCCTCTTTGTTTAAAAAAACAAAAAAACAAAACACCAAACTAAACCCAACTATTTATTTATTACTTTATACAAAGAAAAAAAATGTGTTTCTTCATTATTTTGTTTTTTTATAACTCCGGGACAATGTGTGTACATAACTGCGTTCCATCTCATGTTAACATGTGATGCAAATGACAATAAAGCTCCTTGAATCCTTGAATCCTTGATATCCACTTACGAAGACATTATACTGCCACTGTTCTATCGAAATTTAAAGCAAATGTCCTCATATGTGGATCTCATTTTTCTCAGAAACAAAAATCAGGTTAAAAAAAAAAAAAATCACTTAATTCTTTGTTTTTACATTCATCAGGTCCCAATCAGCCCAAACAGCAAAGAAAAATTAAAAATGCATGCCATGAAAGAGTTCGGGTCTGAGGAGGTTAAAAGTGCTCTGTGGAATTTGTGTTTGCAAAAAAACAGATAAAATGTGATTACAAAGTTCAAAAGCAACACCTGATTTCAAAATTTGCCAGATCTCAAAGATTTTGTTACATTAGACTCCGCCTCACAGTCTGACCCTGGGGAAAAATACGCAGTGCTCCCAGTGTCTACCTGGCTGCCTGTATTTGGACACTTTGTACTCTTCTACTGCAAAATGCTGGTCTCCTCAACAATAACGATCTTGGACATGAAAACTACATTAGTTTGAAACTGAGCTCTTCTCTGTGTAAATCTGAGGTGAAATCACATTATTAAAATGGGAATATTACAGGAAAATATTCAAAGGGCAATCTTAAAAATAGATGCAGATGCTTGTAACATGCATTTGGTAAATGGAGTGGTTCTTATACAGCGCTTTTTTACTTCAACTGAGTACTTTGCACAGTGCGTAAAGTGCTTTCACACTAGCACGTTTTTCTATGCTCTTTTTCTTTAAGTGTTTAGTATCTAACAATCACACTGCGATGGATGCATCGGAGAGCAACTTGGAATTAGTATCTTTGGCATGCAGACTGGCGTAACCAAGGATTGAACCACTAACCCTCTGATTAGATGACTTGTTCTACCTCTTGAGCTGCCCCATTAATCCCAGAAATAGCTAGAGTGGTTCATTTTGGTAAAATAGCATCTTTTTGATAGACTGGATGAACTTCATCAAGCCAGAAAAGTAAAGCGCAAATGCCATGTTAGTAAGTGTGTCTCACAAGACAAACCTATGCAGTGTATTATGCCTGAACATTGAATGCCCTGATTTAGTTTGCAGTTGGATTTAAAGAAAGAAAACACTCAGAATGTTTGACATTCCTGCTTTTGAGCATGTTAAAGGGAAGGCCTGCGCATAAATCTCTGGTAGTTTAACCCTTCTACTTCTGTTTACACCTGCAGCAGAATACACATCCACCCAGTCAGAGGGATTAGCCAGGAATTTGGCCAGCTAATTGGGTCTTGATTTTCCAAAGAGAAAGCGAAAATAGCTCCTGGCATGGTTCAGCCTGAGAGAGGAGAGACGAGGTAACAAGGTATGTTTGAACTTTATTTGCCTTAATTTCCTCTGCAAAGAAAGAGACAGGAGATTAATGAAATATCCCCAAATCCATCTTGTTTTATTTCTATTAAATCAGCAGTGAAACTGAACCATTCTGCCCAGGCGCAGTGTAGCGAGAACTCTGGGATAAAGTTCCCTCATGTTGCTAAAGAGATGTGGGCTGCTTTCTGCTGCTGAGCAATGATATTCTAAAAATTCAGTTGTTGCTATAGTCCATATCAAGTTGCGCTTTGATTCTTTCAAAGACTTAAAGTTAAGTGGTTCTTAAAACATTTGGGATTAATAAGACTGCTTTTTTGCTCTTTCACTCAAACTGAATTTTTCAAAAAAATAATTTTACTAAACACAGCATTCTTTGATTTTGGGTTTCTGTGTACAATCGGAATGAACCATTGTTTTACAGACAGATGTACCAAGTAGGTCACATGTCAATACAAATACAAACGGCATCTCCTGAGGAATTACTGAAAAACACTTAGATAAGCCAACTGACTTAAACCCCATGGCATCACCTAATCCCATGTCAGTTAGAATGGACTTATTAGCAGCCTGTAATTACTTACAACAGAGAAGGCTGCAGGACAGAAAACATTAGTGTGTATGTGTACATGTTTAGACATCTTTGTGAGGACAGAAAATTGGCATGCTACTATACTTATGGGGACCAACAGTCATTCACTGGGACAAAATGCCTCAAAATGTGGTTTGGGTGTCATGGTTACAGTTAGGTTATGGTTAGGATTAGGCATTCATTTTTGATTGTTAGGGTAAGCAGCTAGGGAAAGCATTATGTCAACTAGATTACCTCTCTAAGATATGAAAACATGTGTGTGTGTGTGTGTGTGAGTCTGTGTAATGTGCTACATTTTTGTATTTTGGAGATAATGGTGTGCCACCCAGTCTCACCACTAAGCCATGTTTCTACATTAACTTTTTGTCCTGGGAAAGTGCAATTTCCCAAATGATGGACCTAAAGTGAATAAACTGATTATATAATGGAATTATATTAATTATTGTGGAAAATTGCCATGAGCTAAAATACTGTAGTGTAATTTTATTTAATTAGCACCAAGCACCAGCGATAACATAGCATTTCATGATGGTGGGGAAGAAGAATTTTCTTAACAGTAAGAGACCTACAACAGGACCAGGTTCAGGGGGTCCAGCTGGGGGCTGAGGGGAAAGAGACAAGAGAAAAGACAGAGCCATAAACAACAAACCAGGCTTACCACAAACTAGACTAAAATAGACTAAAGTCAATCTATCCACAAACATATCCTGATTCCTGTGTTAAAACACAATAAGATCCTCTAAAGGTTTTGCATCTTGGGGGATGCTGCTGTTGTGGAAACATAGCTTTTAAAGTGCATTTTTTGCCACCTGCTCAAACGTGGTCAATTATGGTGTAAAATAGTAGTGCAATATAGTGCAATTTAATGCTGTCTGAAACACACCCTCCTCTCCCCATATATGATACGTGAAAGAAGGGGCATGGCAAAGCTATTTAACTTACCAACTAGCATCTCCGACAGTTGAATTGCTATTATTTAGTTTGGAGTATTTTACTTTTAGTCTAGGCTTTGTTCCTGAGTCTTTTATATTAATTTTTTATTTTAAAAAATACATACCTTTTTTCTTAAAACATGGGATTCATGTTGCTTCCTGTGCCTTATTAATCTAGGAAACATTTAATACAGGAGAGTAATGAAACATGTTTCGCTCTAAAAACCCAAAAGATCATCACAATTTAAAGAAGAGAATGATCAAAACCTGATATATTCTGATATTCACTGGATGGTTTCCTAACAGGAAAAGTCCTGTTTCACCAAATGCATCTCATTAGTATGTTTTACCCTATAAATTTACCCTATATTTTTGCTGTCAGTATTGCAAATATTCAAATTAAATCATTTGGTTAAATAGGGTGTGTGTCTGTGAATAATATAGTTATAATAATAATAATAATGATGATAATACATTTTATTTGAGGGCGCCTTTCAGAAACCCAAGGTCACCTTACAAAAAACACAATTAATAAAAGGAACAGTAGTCATAAAATACATAAAATAAGTTAAAATTACAAAACAGAGCGTGACAACAGATAAAATCAGCATTAAAGCAGTTTAAACAGATGTGTTTTGAGCTGTGTCTTAAATACGGAGAGAGAGTCAATATTTCTTAGTGCAGGAGGAAGAGAGTTCCAGAGCCGAGGAGCAGAGCGACTGAAAGCTCTGTTCCCCACAGTAATAAGGTGTGAGGATGGAACAGTAAGATGAATAGCAGATGATGATCTGAGAGGGCGGGAAACAGTGGTGATATGGAGCAGGTCACACAAATATGAAGGAGCAGATTTATGGATACACTTCTGTGTAAGAAGTAAGATTTTAAAGTTTATCCTGGCTTCTATGGGCAACCAGTGAAGCTGCTGAAGAACTGGGGTAATATGAGCACTTAACGGAGTGCATGTTATGACCCGAGCTGCAGAATTTTGAAGAAGTTGGAGTTTATGAAGGGACCTTTTAGGGAGACCAAATAGGAGGGAATTACAGTAATCAATACGGGATGTAATAAGACTATGGACAAGGATGGCAGCAGCATGGGGGGTAAGGAAGGGACGGAGTCGGTTAATATTACGTAAATGGAAGTAAGCAGACCGGGTTATGTAATTAATGTGAGGCTGGAATGAAAGAGTATTATCAAGTATGACACCCAAAGTTATGTTTAAATGCATACAATCATATGCTTTGTGGGAATAGATGGGAATAGTGACTGGTAGTATAAATTTTGTATTCTCATTATGAGCAGAAAAGCATTATGTACTGTAGGTACAAGTCCAGTCAGCGTTTACCAAAGTGCTTGGTTATGTGAGATGTAAATCATCACTGAAGTGTTAATTGTGACAAAATTAGAGAAAAGATGAGAATTCATGAAGACTATGAGTCTTTGACAGCTGCTCAAACTGAGGGCAAGAAGGGGAAAAAGTAATTCTACACATTGTGTTTCTGTGTAGGTGGCATGTGGGAGAATCGTGGGTAGCAAATTGCCCATCAGACTGAGGACAGTTAGATGAGCAGACAGATGGCACAGTCAGGATATGTGGCTTTTAAAACCCCATAAACCTGCTGAGCTGCAGGCCTAAAACTCAGCTCCTTGAGTGTGAACTGACAGTTGCCATCTATCTTTGACAGTTATTGGTTTCAAGTATATCTGTACTTGCAAAGACCTCAGGTAGCCTCAATTTTCTCTTCTTCCAATTCTTGGCATAACACTTAATTCTTATAGGTAAGGATAATTCAAAGCAGGCTCACACTGATACCACCACCATCAGCCCTGCTCCTCCACCTTAAACTCTGCACTCTGTCATTTCGAACAATAATAAACAAGCCTAGAGGGGAGCAAAAAACTGCTGAAATCTGTTACAAGGGAACAGTGTGGTTATGTAGTGGGGAATGTTTGGGGGGTGGGGTGGTACTTTAACATCAGTGTAATTCCAAATGCCATCCTGAGTTAGGCCAGGCTTGCCACATATACTTATCTGATCCTTACGGGTGGTCTTACCAGTGCCGCCATGAGAGTCTAAACCTCACTGATCTAGATGTCTTCCCAGCGCCGACGAGCTTCCTGTGTGGATTTAGAAAGAGCTTGGAATGACTGGAATGATCGAAAAGGAAGGGTAGGGAAATATGTGGTTTTGGGCTGGAAGGTATATACTTCTTTTTTCTTTCTTTCTTTTTTTAAAGAAAAAGCTGCTATTTTTATTTTGCTTTTTTTCCCCGAGTTCAGTATTTTGGGGGGCTTTTTTTTTTCAAATTGATAACCACAAACATAAAATGTCAGGAGATTTTCTGGCACTGGATATAAACCAGGTGTATACAGCCAGTGTTAAAAGAACCCACAGAGGGCTGAGTGTTGTCACACGAGCAACACAATGAAAGGCATTGGACTGATGGCAAAATAAGTGTAGAGCTTGTGAAATAGTGAAATTAAAAGGAATACTACTTACAAAAAAGAAGTCACAATCACACACATACAGTATGCCTCAAAAAACCTTGAATTTCATAAAAAGTTCAATGTTCACGCAGTTAAGAACGTGAAATTTGAATGTATTTACACAGACAAACTGTAAAACACACTGTGATTTTTCAAGACTTCTTTTTGTATTTTGAGTTGTACAGTTGGCCCACAACTTAGAAAAATCTCATGTTAATAGTGTATCTCAAGCGTGAGAAAATCTCTATTCAGACAGATTAGTTCTATTTTTCTCTCAGTGTAGATCAGTACATACTTAGACATGTCCAAATTATGATTATAAACATAGAGGGTGAACCGGGAAGGTAAAAGATTGTCTGTTCAAAGAATACTATATTGAAACTTAGTAATGGGCAGTTTACTGGAATGTGAAAGTGTGGTAGAAAAGTCCCTCACAAGCAGAACTGTGGCCAATGTCAAAGGAAAGGAACTACAACTGTCTCATAAGGACTTTACTACACAGTAAAAGGACTGGTTCTTATATTGTGCTTTTCTACTCTAAGCACTCAAAGCGCTTTATACAACTAATTCACCCAATCACACAAACACTTTTTCTAAACTGTTTAGTGCTTACTGTCTAACATTAATACACATTCACATGGGGTTAGTATCTTGCCCAAGAATATTTGGCATGCAGACTGGTGGAGCCAGGGATCGAACCACCAACCTTCCGGTTTGTAGCTGCTCTACCACCTGAGCTACAGCTGGTGGTAGTTCTGTTTACATTATACATGCTCCCTCTAGGCAGTATTATTTGAAGGAAGAGTACATAATTTTACAGTGTTTAATTACCATTTAACAAAAAACGTCATTTCTTAATTTCTATACCAAAATTGCCATTCCAGATCGTTCTGTCCCACAATTTAAAGCACACCTGAGTGCTATAAATGGTGCATAAATTACTGACTCTTTCACTTTGTTTATGTATTATTGCTCCATTTAGGCTCAAAGTGGTTTTATGTTTGAAGGCTTGCAGTCAAATAAATATGTGTTGGGGTTAGGTTAAGATAATGAACCTGTTTTGAAAATGTAAGGAGTAAAAAGTACAGACATTTTTGTTACAAAGTACGTGGTGCAGAGTTTAGGACTTCGGCGTAGAGATTAGCGCTGTTGTTTCCAGAGGTGTGGACTCGAGTCACATGACTTGGACT
>NW_024582730.1:52073-53039 GCF_018398535.1 Haplochromis burtoni
ACTTACTTGAGACTTGCAAAACAATGACTTGGTCCCACCTCTGGTTGTTTCACAGTAAGAAGTTCCTGAGTTCAACTCCACCATCTCGTCATGTCCTTTCTGTGCAGAGTACTACATAGGTTCTCTCCAAGTACTCCTCCTAAAGACATGACAAGACTAGATTAGTGGGTTTTCCCATAGGTGTGAGTGGTGTGAATGGTTTCCCAGAGGGAAATTGAGTTGTCATAGCAACGAATATACAACAAACAGCACTCATATAAAAAAAGTGAGAAAAAGAGATACTTAAACATAGGTATAAATATAAAAGGACAAGTATGTGTGCAAATATATATTTGACCGCACTGGAGGGCCAGAGTCTCTGTACCAAGAGTGATAGCCAGCTTCGCGGTGTCAACGCAGGCCCCCCAGCGGGTCAGCAGATCAAGGCCGATGATGGACTAGTCCTGGATGTCAGCAAGCCAGAAGTCGTGCACCAGCTCCAGATCCTTCACTCGGATCCGCAACGGTTTCTTCCCCTGCGTGTCAGTTTTCTCCCCCGTCACCGTCATCAGCTGGGTGTTGGTGGGCGACCAACCCATCACAAGCGGCCCGGACGTTCCAGGGAGCACATCAGGTCGTATTAGGAAATGGTAGACCCCGTGTCCACCAGGGACCGGCAGGGCTGGTCCTCAACACAGCAGCTCAGGTAGAGTCCCTTGAGGTGCCCGACTAGGCCCACCACCGTGCATCGTTCTTGGAGGGGGGGGCAGGAAGCTGAAGCGGTGGTCCTCTCGCTACACCACTCCCCCTCTCGTTTCCCTGAGGCCACATAGTTCTGGTCTTTGGGGCGGGTGCCAGGCAGTTGCGCGCCACATGGCCAGGCTCATCGTACTGGTAGCAGCGGTCGGTCTGTCGACGGGGACGCCTCCAGGGCACCGGGCTGCAGCTGGCATATCTCTGCGACCTCTCCCTCCCTGTCGCAGTCTG
>NW_024582730.1:62830-64125 GCF_018398535.1 Haplochromis burtoni
TTGCTTCCCGCAGAGTTAGCCAGGGAGCACAACCGTTTATTAGCATTCAACAGAAAACACACGCCACTAACTCCACTGCGCAGCGTAGCACTAGCATAATAACAAAAAGGCGCTCTCTTCACCCAGAAACACACAGTCGAAGAGAGAGCGTCACCTGTAACCATGGCAACATAACGCTGCCGCCTGGAACAACAGAACATAGCTGTCAAACCCCAAACAGCCCTGACCCGCTACAATATGTTGTGGTGTACAAAAGTGACAGGGTGAAATGAGGTGTGATTAATTCTGTTCCATATCTGTGGACCTGACCCAAGTGGATGAATTAAAGAGTCTGATAGCAGCGGGAAGGGATGACCTCCTTAACTGTCATGGACTGGAGACTCGAGCATGGTGTGGCAAATCTTGTAAATAGTTCAATTTTCAAGAACTATTTACAAGGTTTATTTATCAAACAAAACTCAAAACAGGACATAGATTATAACAGGGAACGAGGTAAGGAGCTGTGGGAAAACCGGGAATGGGGAACGTTCGGGCACTGGGAACACAAGCGGAGCATGGAATGAGGAATTCTGGAACAGAGGAAAGAAGTGTTATTGGACAGGGAAATGAGAGAGTCGCCAGAGGTGACTAAGTATTGCAGGGTTGATGTGCTTACTTGCAGGTGCAGACCGGTTAGTACAGGAGGGGGGGTTGCTGTGAGAGTGACCTGAGGAGGAGGAGTATGTGAGCCGGAGTGGTCCAGGTTCCAGGTGATCCAGAGGAGGGGAGAAATCTGAAGGAGGAACGAAGGGCAGGAAGGCAGGCCAAGAAGCGAGGTGAGCATGAAACTTTTAGTTTGCAGGGCAACCAGTAAAGTAAAGAGGAACAGGATCAGCGGTGCTGTGGAGCACAACTGGAGACGGATCTGAGGAGACTGGGGACAGGAAAACAGCGTTAACCACAAGATGGGCTAGCATTAGGACCATGTGAGGTGCTGGAAGCTCCATCCCAGAGGACGGACAACTGGAGCTCCCATCACGACCAGAGAAACCATCCAGACACTCCCACGGCACATGACAGTACCCCCACCCCCCAAGGGTGGCCTCCAAGGGTTGGGAGGCTGTGGTTCAGGTGGCAGAGCAGATCAGCTACTGATTGGAGCACTGGAGCCCCCCAGGGGTGTGTTCTGAGCCCCCTGCTGTACTCTTTGTACACATATGACTGTGTGGCCACTACCAGCTCCACCACCATCATCAAGTTTGCTGACGACACCGTCGTGGTGGGCCTGATCTCTGATAACAACGAGACGGCCTACC
>NW_024582730.1:65101-104659 GCF_018398535.1 Haplochromis burtoni
TTATTCATAGCCTTTTCCTTTTTTTGTTTTCTTTAGGTCACGAGCAGTTGTCCAAGCATTTCACTACATATCGTACTGTGTATGACTGTGTACGTGACAAATAAAATTTGAATTTGATTTGATTTGATTTGATTTGGTTTGATCCTTGGCTTCCCCAGTCTGCATGCCAAATATCCTTGGGCAAGATATTAACCCCAAGTTAACCTCCGATGTGTTCATGTTGTGAATGAGGCATGTTGTATTCATGCTTTGAGTACTCCGGCAGAGTAGAAAAGCACTTTATAAGAATCAGTCCATTTATCATCCAGGCGGAGACATGCGAAGAGAAATGTAATAATCAGAAATTAGAGATGGGTCCAGGATGACAGACCAGGGGACCCGGAGGAATGCTCCTCCAGGTTGCATTCCTCCCAGTTCACCAGATACTGGTTACCACGACCGCGGTGGCGAGCGGTGAGTGTATTGTGTGCGTATTCAACCCAAGGCAAGTGGTGGGTTTCTTTGATGAAGCATAGATTTGGGGACCAGGTTCTTCCTGCAGTCCTTGGTGAATGGCCTCCTCAACCTCCCAGGTGAAAGAGCCGGTCCTGCAGGTGGGGGGAAGGTTGCTGGATCCTGAGGTTCCAAGTCAGGGGAGGACTGATGAGACAGTGTGTTGAGGTTAATATTTCTGGAGCCAGGGCCATAGGAAACGGAAAAGTTGAAACGAGCAAAAAACGGGGATCACCGAGCTTGGGGAAAATTGAACCTTTTAGCTGATTTGAGATATGTTAGATTCTTGTGATCAGTCCATATAAGAAAGGGGTGTTCAGCTCGCTCCAACCAGTGGTGCCATTCCTCCAGGGACAGTTTTATGGCCAGTAGCTCTTTATCCCCCACATCATAATCCTTTTTAGTGGGGGGAGAACCATCGGGAGAATTAGGCACATGGCTGGAGCTTATTTTGAACCTTTTGAGATAGTATGGCCCCCACACCCACATTAGAGGTGTTGACTTTTACTACGAATTGTTTATTAGTGTCTGTGTGAGCCTGGAGCGGGGCTGTAGTAAGAGCAGTTTAAGTTTAGTGAAGGCTGAGTGGGCTTCAGGAGACCAGACAAAAGGTACTTTAGTGGACTTGAGATGAGTAAGGGGTGCGGCTACCTAGCTGTAGTTTCTGATAAAGCATCTGTAGAAGTTTGCAAAACCCAGTAGACATTGCAATTGCTTACATGAGATGGGGGTCGGCCATTCCTCCACTGCCTTGATCTTCACAGGGTCCGTCTTCATCTGCCCTCCCGCCAGAATGTAACGCAGGAATGAGACTGAAGGGGAGTGGAATTTGCAGAAGAAGGCACATGGATAAAGATTACCGTTCCTTTGTTGCGAAAGTACAGCTCCTACTTCAGAGTCGGAGGCGTCCACTTCAACCACATATTGCAGGGTGAGGTCCGGTTGTGATAGAATGGGTGCTGAGGCAAACCGCTCCTTAAGGCAACTGAGTGTCTCTACCACACAGTATTGACAAATTAATCAAATTTATTAATTCCTGCATTGTCAGGAACTTGAAACTGGAGTTCAGTTTAGATAGCTGTTCTGTACTGTTTAAGTAATTTAGGGGAGTAATAGTGGAGGTATTATGTATTTAAGTTTAGTTATAGCACTTTCTAAATGAGGTACAGGGAAGGAAAAACTCCCTTTAAACAGGAAGAAACATGCTCAAGGGAGGGGTAGCCATCTGCCATTGTTGGCTGGGGATGACTTAAGATTTAAGGATTTATCCTTAAAGTATCTGTTAGGTTGAAATTGTTAAATGTTGTCATTGTGTTACTTAAACTAGGTGAAGTGTCTTGCCCAAGGAAACAACGACCGAGACTGTCCGAGCCGGGGCTTAGAACCAGCAACCTTCCGATTACAAGGCAAACTCCCAACTCTTGAGCCACGATCGCCCCGCTTAAATAAATAAGAAATAAAAAGAAATAAACAGAATGAGTGTATGAATATGAACCCTATTCAGTGCTGTAAGCCTCCTGCTGTAAGCACTGATTAGGTCTGTTGCCCTGTTGTAAAAGCTGTCCTTGAGTCTGTTTGTCCACAACCTCATCAGCCTGAATCTCCTGCCAGATGGCAGCAGCTTAAACACCCAGTGTCCGGGGTGTGTGCAGTCCCGTAGAATGCTGCATGCCCTATTGAGACAGCGAGTGCTGTACAGGTCCTTCAGGGAGGGAAGAGGATGTCCAATTATTTTTTTGACTCTCTGAAGTGCCTTTTTGTGTACCATGGTGCAGCTTGAGAACCTTACACAGACGCAGTATGTCAGCACACTTTCAATGGAGCAACGGTAGAAGACGATCAGCAGTTCCCTCTTGAGGTCCATTTTTCTGAGGATTCTCAGAAAGTGGAGACGCTGTTGGGGCTTCTTTACAACCGCCGAGGTGTTTGAGCTCCATTGGAGGTCTGTGTCTATGTGCACACCAAGGAACTTGAAACTGAACACCTTTCCCACACACTCCCCATTAAAACCGACAGGCCTTGTTACCCTACTTTTACCACTTTATTACCAAGCTGTTTTTCCATATTATTACCCCCAGTGTGCCCATATTATCTATCTAATTACATAAATTTCAGTAAAAAATTACTCAAACGTAACCACTGTTGATACCATGATATTACTTGGACATTAATATTGAATTATTACTCTGCTAATGATAATAAGTGATAATAATTTAGAAATTACCACATTATTATGTTCTTGGTTACTCTACTATTACCACCTTATTACTGAACTGTAATAGAATTAAACTTAATTGAACAATTAAGTAGATCGATCAGTAAAGCCGACATCATTGTCTAGACACCACTCAGACAGACAGCGGTTTATGGAAAACATGGCTAACATTTCACTCCTGCAAAGACAACATTGTTTCAGCAAATTTACACATGACTTCCAGGTGTCATTTCTCCCAACATGACTTTTACCAAATTTTACCAAATCTACAGTCATTCTTTGTCAGCAGCTTTAGAGTTACTTCACTTTTGCCTGCTATGGCCCATGGAATATAATCAGTGATGGTTGCTGAAGTCTGTAGTATCACACAGGGAGTTGCCAGAGTTTTCTCATCTGCATGTGTGTCATAGAGTGAGGAGAGTATAATTTAAATATGCATAGGTTGGCAAGTAATTCTAAAAGCCATAAGTCTGAACAAATTAATACCCCAATATTATCCTGCATTGCAGTTGGCTATTTACATAGATAGCCTCCTCCTTTGTAACAGCAACCCTCTGCATGTCCTTCACAACATCAACAAGTCTTATCTGTGGGCTTCCTCTGTTGATAATAGAGCTGTCAAACAGGAGGAACACCTTTTCCAATATATGTTCTATCACTCGTCTGCACACGTTTAAACTATCTCAACCTTGTCTCTCTAAGTTTGTCTTCAAACCACTCAACCTCAACTTTCCTTCTGTTTCATTTCTAACCTTGTCCATCCTTGTACCTGCCAATGAAAACACACCATCTCACAAGCTCTCCCACCTGCAACTTTTTTCCTGTGTCTTTTTGTTACTGCCATGATCTCCAAACCATACATTAACAGCAGTATATCACTTTCAGATTGCGCCTTCCTATGTGCACTATCCTCTACTCTTTTACCTCCTTCTTGTCAGATGACAGGAGTGTGGACCCAAGTGCAGGCACTGAGTGAGTTTAATTGTAGTAGAGGACAAAACGCAAACAAAAGTAGAGCATGGTGGGGACTTAAACTAAGAAAACCTAAACTGGTAGAAACTAACAAAAGAACATGAGGAAAGTAGAATACATTACAAAAACCTGAACACTGGGAACAAGGAGACTGAGATAAACACAGAGGATGAGACGCAGGACGAGACGCAGGCAAACCAGCAACAAACAGAAGACACAGGGCTTAAATACACAGAGGCATAAGGAGGGAAATGATGCACAGGAGGAGAGCACAGCTGGGAGTAATCAAACATGATGAGACCAAGGGGAAGCAAAACCGAAAACATTAACATAGGACACAGACTGTCAAAGTAAAACAGGAAACATAACACAGAGATGCGGACTTGACAAGGGGATACGGCGGATAGGGGAGACAGAGCAAATATGGAACACAGAGACACAAACCAGAAGACTAAGAACTCTAATACTGAAAACAAAAGATTAGAAATGATAAATAATGAACTCAAAAGACTATATAATAATTCAAAATACAAAACACTGGTACCGTGACACTTCTGTTAAAATTCACCATCATCTGTCCTTCTCTTCTTAACACCAACACCTCATCATCATCTGCTCCAATTGCCATTTGCCTCACCTGAAACATTCTGTCACTTCATCCAGCTTATTCCAGGAGTCTTTATTTATCTTCTAACTGACCTGTGGGGTAAACATACTGACAACTTTCAACATCAATCATTTGATTTCCAACTTCAACCCTGTGATCCTGTCTGACTCTCTCTTCACCTCCACACTAGTATCCAAGATTGCCTCCACTCCATTTCTCTTCTTATTCACACCATGGTAGAACACCTTTAACCCACCTGAAATGCTTCTAGCCATCATATCAGCCAGCTCTTCCACTTTAATAGTCATAGTTCTGTGATTTAAAGTCTCCATTCTTAACTCCACATCCCTGCCTTTCTTTCTCTCCCACTGCCTCCTAACATGTCCTCCTACTTCCTCTTCCTATATGTCAGTGGCATTCTGCCAGGACAAGCAAGGCAAGTAGCACTTGTAATCTTTCGTTACTATTATCTACTACTATTATCCATTGTTTACATTACTGCCTTGTGGCAGCAATCAGCTATTGTTACTGTGAAGTGAAAGCGGAGCTGAGTAAGCTGAGAGGTCAGCAGCTTTTTTCCAGTGGCTCAGCTTTTACTGTTCTGAGATCAGTTACACTTTATATGGAAACACAGCTAGCATTAGAAAGTAGATAAGCTTCAATGATTTAGCATCTTAACAGATGAGCTTTGGCTTTCTAACAGCCTTGGTCAACATGTGTGATGAAGAGAAAATGTGGTCCTCACAGGACAGCCACTGCAAACATATGATTTATAGATTATGATACTGGACATTAAACCAAATATAAAGTATCTCAAACATATGCAACAGCAACATTAGTCCATTTAACACTGATGGTTTTATTGCTGCTTTTCCTAAGGAAATAGCTTGAACAAAATCTCATTTGTAATTTTGAGCTAATAATAAATACTTTTTAGTAATATGGTAGATATTTACTTAACTATAGTAGTAATAATATGTTATTAATATTTCTTCAGCCAGGAAGGAGTTCAAGAAATCCATGGAGAGTGCAGACAGGCAGCACAAATTGTATACTTTATTTTGATCCGGTTAATTTTTTTGCATTGGTAAATAATGGGTGGCACGGTGGTTAGCACTGTTACCACACAGCATAAAGTTCCTGAGTTCGATTCCACCATCAGGCCAGTGTCTTTCTGTGTGGAGTTTGCATTTTCTCCCTGGGTACTCCGGCTTCCTCCCACAGTCCAAAGACATGCAGTTAGTGGGTTTAGGTTAATTGATCAATCTAAGGCTATGTCCACTAGCCCAGATAGATTCGGAAACTGCGTTTTTGTCTGAAAATGCTCCGCGTCCGCACTGTCGTTTTCATAGAGTTGTGCATCTACATTGAAACGGCGAAACGCTTGTGTTCCAGTATTGCACATGCATGGAAAAGCAAGAAGATTCGAGCTGCCTCATTTCTGTCTGCCGTTTATTTATTTTCCGGCTCTTTGAAACATCGCAGCAAAATGTCGAGGGAAAGCAACAACTTTTTTAAATGGACTAACAATGAGGTGGAGTTGTTGCTGCAAGTAACACAAAGGTACAAAGTTGCAAAAGCGAGTGAGAATTAAAGAATTTGAAGAAAAGCTATCTGAAGCATGTACAAACTGATATTAATCTTTCATAGGGCTGTCAAAATTGAGAGCAAACAAATGGTAAATGGCTTGTATTTGTATAGCGCTTTACTTGGTAATAAGGACCCCAAAGCACTTTACACAATCATCCACCCACACAGTCACACACTGGTGATGGCAGCTACATTGTAGCCACAGCCACCCTGAGGCGCACTGACAGAGGCAAGGCTGCCGGACACTGGCACCACCAGGCCCTCTAACCACTTCCAGTAGGTAACGGGTGAAGTGTCTTGCCCAAGGACACAACGGCTGAGACTGTCGGAGCCGGGGCTCGAACCGGCAACCTTCCGATTAACAAGACGAACGCCCAACTCTTGAGCCACGATCACCCCGAACAAACAAAACAACTGCTGTATAATACCCTCCGCTATCTTAGTTTAATTGGTCACTTGACTGCATCATATGACTAAAATGTGTCATCGTTTTCAATAACTCTCCATTATCGCTGTCCACACTGCGACACGAAACCACCATGCGTTTTGGAGAGCATTTTCAAATGTATGCATTTTGGAGAGCGTTTTCAAAACGCGAAAAAGCGAAAACGCCGTTTCAGTGTGGACGGGAGGCCAAAACGGAGAGAGAAAATGTGTTTTCAAATGAAAATGCGAAATTAGTGTGGACGTAGCCTAAATTGCTCATAGGTGTGAGTGCGAATGGTTGTCTGTCTCTGTGTGTTAGCCCTGCAACAGACTGGCAACCTGTCCAGTGTCTACCATCCATTCATTCGGATAAGCAAATGGAGGGATGGATGGTAAATAATGGAGGAAGATTGGGCTGTTTGGGTGTGTTTTGGGGTCAGTATCTCTTTTTGCCTATAGACTGCTAAGGAAAAGAAGAACATGAAGATGATCATGGATAAGAAACATCAAAAACCACCATGGGACCCTTTCCAGCTTCAATTAACAACACAAGAGGGAAAAGCCAAACCATGATAGTTTGGCTCTTCACTCTTCAAAGCAGTTTGCTTTGAAGAGTGACCAAAGCAAACTGCTACAAAAATATTTCAGCTAGTAGGACATTTCAGGATTCTGGATTCTCCCTTCCTCCCCTCATTCCCTAACCGGTTGTGCCGTTCCTCCCAGAGCCTAGTTGTGCCATTTGTATCATCCCGTTAAAACCGAGTTTTTCCTTCCCACCGTCGCCAAAGTGTTTGCTTATAGAGGGTCACCTGGTTGCTGGGGGTTCCTCTATATTATTACAGGGTCTTTACCTTACAATGTCTGCTTAAACTGACTGTTGTTCTGACTTGGTGTCATATAAATAAATCTGAACTGAAGTGAATAGAATAGCCAAAAAGAAAAAAAATGAACAAAACCCTATTGCCTACTGATCTGAACTTGGAAAGCAGAAATACAAAGAAGAAATGTCAGTTTGTCAATTTCCTCATAATTTCAGAATCAGCTCCATGGAAACTGAGTGAAAAATACAGTAATACAACGCAAAGTAAGATTAACTATAAGAAGCATTGACTGTTGACAGCTCAAGCCTCATAAGAAACTGAAGTCATGACTCAGATTAGGTAAACTCTGTGTATTTGACTAAAAATTAGGTAGGTAGGCCTTGATTAAATACACATACATATATACATATATACATATATACATATATATATACACATACACATATACATATATATATATACATACACATATACATATATATTAGGGGTGCAACGATATTCGTATTGATATTGAACCGTTCGATACAGTGCTTTCGGTTCGGTACGCATATGTATCGAACAATACAACATTTGTAATTTATTTTATCAATTTTCCTTCTGAGATGCTGTCTGTGTTGAGCGCTCAGTGAATCTGTGTTCGACTACTCCGCCTAGGCTGCACTGTTGAGCGCAGATCCACTGAGCGCTGCACACAGACAGCATAGTCAGAAAGAAGAGCGCAGGGCAAGCTAGCGAGACAGAAGTTAAGCTCTCCTTGCAACAGGCAAATTGAACCTCATTCAGATCTGGCGTTTGGAATTATTTTGGTTTTCATGTGACGTATGACCCTGAAGGTAAGCGAGTCATGGACTAAAGTAAAACAGTATGTTGGATGTGCCATGCAATGCTCAATTACATTGGTGTGAACTAGTGTGTTAGCGCAGTTAGCTCGTTAACGTGTTGGCCGTCTAGCCCCATGCACGGGGCGATCGGCGGTAGCTCGTTAACGGAGATTTGCCGTGTTGTGGCGTTAAGGTCATTTCAACGAGATTAACCTGAAAGCACTAGTGGGAACACAACGAATATGACTGCACATTTACGCCGACATCATCCTAGTGCAAAGACAAAAACAACAAGCATGCATGCTACAACTTTACCGAGTCATTTAGACAGCTGTTAGCACATGATTCTCCTTATGCTGCTGAGAATATAGCCCAGAAGAAGCGGATAGTATAGCTTTTATTTTGGAAAGAGACATTTCTCTGTAATAAACTCTCTTTTCCAAAGATGAGTGATTCCTCAATCAGATACAGGGCTGCAAAATCGCTAGCCCGACGTCCCGGAGCTAGCGATTTTTTCAGTCGGGCTACCAAAATCTATCTCTCCCTGCCCGTCGGGCTATTGTAGGAAAAATATATGTCAATGCTTTTGCATTCTTTCGAAATGTAGCTGGGTAATTATGTCATTGGCATCGGTGAGCCACTGTCAATATGTGACATATTGAAATCGCGTTTGAATTTGCGCTTGTTTTTTTGCTTTCACTTTGCAATCGGCGAACTGTGTATAGAGAGCGACAGCACTGATCTGTGAGTGATGATAATTTGTGCACCAATTCCTCTGACATCGTCTTATTAATCGTTAGCTTACTATGCAAACATGACAAGTGAAATCTCCCGCAGCAAGCTTAAACATGTGAGAGGTTGATCGCGCAGAGAATCGCTGAGCTTATGTGAGTGGTGTGTAAAAGCATTTCAGTTCTGCTGAGCCAAATAAGACAGGTCAGGGTGAAGAAGTGACAGCCAAAGAAAAGCTTACCACAAAACGGAGAAGTTATGACAAATCAGACTATAAGGCAAAAAGAAAGTGCAGCTTTATGGTTTCATGGACAAAAGAATTTCTGTGGCTGCAATATGATGAGCTAAATAACCAGGGCTGCACATAAGTGGTCCGCAGGTGCGCATTCGCTGTCAAAATAAAAAACACGCACAAGGGTTAGGGTTAAATTTAAAAACTGTACTTTTGAGTTAAAATATATATTTATAATTTTAATAAATGACAAATTAAAAAGCATGAACATTTTTTTGTATCGAAAAAATATCGAACCGTGACACCAAAGTATCGAACCGAACCGTGAATTTTGTGTATCGTTGCACCCCTAATATATATAATACATACACATATACATATAACACACACATATACATATATACACATACACATACATACACATACATACATACATATATTATATATATATATATATATATATATATATATATACACAATATATACATATATACACATATATATACACATATATACATATATACACATATATATATATATATATAAAATATATACACACACACACATATATACAAAAAATATATACACACACAATATAATATATATATAAATTTAATATTACTATATTATATATATATATATATATATATATATAAATATATATATATACATATATATATATAAATATATATATACATATATATATATACACATATAATATAACATTGATTCATTAATTTAATCAGCTGTTCTATTCCCATGTTGTTGCAGTATATTAATAACTAACCTCGTATTGTGGATGAATAATCTCAGTTGTTCTCCTGACTGAAGTTTGGCCCGTGTACAGCATCCTGCTATGCGATTGCATTTGTCCCTGACCACCAGAATCCCTCACGTTAACTTTTATCGAGTGGAAAAAAAGTTGGCGTTCATCCTCCAGCTTCACTGTGCTAATGTTATGCTAACATAGCTGTGTCGCTAGCAATCACGTAGCACAACATTATATACCAGGTAGTCCAACTTCAGTAACCCTGCAAACGCCACTGCTGTTTAGTTTTCTGTCTTCATTTATGTTGGAAGTGGTAGCAGAGCTGTACGTTTTAATTAGTTTCAAAAATCTCTCAGTCAGAACATGGTATGAAATGTTTAGGTGGAAACTAGCGAGCTAACTTCCGGTTAACTTCTAACTCCGTTAAATTTAATAAATTCTGTTTTCATGGATGCCTGGATGTTAAACTTAATTGTTACACCCGATAAAGCAGCAACGCTGATGATTTTATTAAAGATGAAAAAATTTAGACCGTTTTTAACTCTCAGTGTTCGTTTGACTTTGGGACCTGAAACGGACGGAGTTTTGGACCCAGATTACTCCGCGAAGCTCCTCACTACGGCAGCCGTAATGCTCATCAAGCAGTGCAGCTTACCAAAGTTGTACTAAAACTTTTTTTAACAGATTTCTGCACGCCAAAATCGGTTCGAGGTCAGTAAGCACAACCAGAATTCATACATAAGGCACACTCTCAATTTTTGAGAAAATTAAAGGATTTTAAGTGTGCTTATAGTGTGGAAAATACATTATACAGAAGAAAAGAATATATCGCGATATATATCGTTACCGCACATGCTTCAAATTATATCGCGATATGAATTTTAGGCCATATCGCCCAGCCCTAGAAACAATGTTTTTGTTATCTTAATTCTTAAAATGAGGAGGAAAGAGTAAAGATCCATAAACGACAGGTGACTTTTATTTAAACATATTGCAAATAAGTTAAATAAATTGTGTTTTTCAGCACCTGGGGGGCCTGCTTTGACATGATCCAGCGATTCAGTTTTACAATGGACCATTTCACTTTTAACATGAAGCATCAGGAAAGGATCACCATTCCAGCTGTGCATGGTCCCTCTCCGCCCACACACACACACACACACACACACATATCCTGGTTGATTTCATCAGGCCCGTTTTATGACCCAATAACTGTGTGTGCACTGTCATAACAGTCTTGTATCGCATTATCAAAAATCACAATGGATGATGAGCTAAAATGAGCTTGAAATTTGGACCTGATTGGATGGCTACATGCCAGCTACAATTGGCCACACTAGCAGTTGATGGTAGATTGAACCATAGACTAATGTATGCTAAATTCAGTGGACATCATTTTGAACTTGTCGACCTTCTATATTTGAGAGGTCTTTTGCATTTGAACTTCAAAGAACATTTGGTGAAAACAAAGAAGAAAATGGAGTCTAAATGAATATGAACCCTCCTCCCTTCAGCAGCCTGTTAGAGGCTTTCTTAAGTTTCCAGTGATGCCGTAAGCCAAAGAGAGGCACAGGCAGAGCGAGAGGGGCTTAAGAGTAGAATTTCCATCTCACCTCCTATGTGGTGCCCTCACCGGGCCCAAGCTTACTCCATAGCCACATTTATCTTATTACACCAATCTGCTGGGATCTACTTCATACACTCACAGTCGGAAAATATGCAATGTGATGACATTGACAAGAAGCCACATTTGTGGTGCATATCATGTCCATGAATATAATTCCAATCGATTTGTCCTGCCAAACATCTCAGACTGGCTTAATACCTTTATATCAAATCCCTCCAAAAGCATATAATTTGTAGTGATTGCTCACACTTGCGGCCTACTTACATTCACAATGACAACCAAGCAGTGGCATGACTCCAGAGAACACACTCTGTCTCTCTAGTGTTTCCTTATGTTGCCAGCTTATTTATTCTGCACAGTTTAAGTGGTGGCTGTGGAAAAGGCAGGAAACAAAGAGTCATTCTCAGAGCATGTATAAAGTTAATATAGAACTTTTTTCTCACTGTTCTGCTGCTTAGGGGAAAAATCTAGCCTGTTTTTAGTCTTTTTTCAGCTCACACAGCTCAAAGTTAGAGTAGAGAAACTGCAGAGCATTTACATCATCTTTTTAAATGACGAATAACATAAAAAGTGTAAGTGTGTTTCGGATGTACCGATGGATGACAAATTAAAGGAAAAACGTGAGCCCTCTTCCCAGACGAAGCAAAGTGGCTCTTTTACAGTCAAAAGGTTTTTTTTTTATTCTAAAATATCTTTGCCATAATAGTTATTTGCGTTTCAAAAAAGATGAAAAACCTGTTCAGTCTATTCGTTCAAAACATGCTATCTGTAACTAAAATGACTCGAGAGACGTCATCGTTAATTAAAGCTTCAGTATCATTACCCATGTTTTTATATCAGCGTTACAATTATTAAGATTAATTTTTAAGCAAAATTGATCATGTGTACAAGTAATGTACGAGGGCTCTGTTGTGCCCCAAATGATCAAATGCAAGTGTGCATTGTTTTTCTCTATGTTTAACATTTTGTTGTTTTGAATGGCTATGAATTGTTACTTGTGTATTAAAGTTTTGTGTAGCAGTACTCTGTTTAGATAAAAAAAAAAAAACAAAGCTTAAACATTTAGAGATTTTATTGAGCATCAGTAGTGCAAGATTGGGTAGCCTTTACTACAACTGATGCTGAGAAACAGAAAGCTAAATTGGTCTCTCAGAGCTGGAGGGTTTGGGTTCCCCCACAAATCGTGGAGTGGCCATATTTGTTTCTATGTCCTCTGTGAAACAAACCACACATAGTAAGAACTTGCTTTTCTTTCCCACTATGAGTCCTGATGACCGCCCAGTGACCAAAAAAAGGTAACCTGATCTGTTTCTATTTGAACATCCCTCAGTGTAGCATGCAATTTTCGAGAGAAAGGGTTTGAACATGTGCACCAGCATGAGTCCAGTAGCCGTTATCTAAAAAGTCCGTGCAAGAGGTCACAACAGTCCCTGACCACATCTTCTGGGATACTTTTAAAGTGAAGACATCCAAAGTCACAGCCACAACAGCCCATAATGATCACAGCACATCAGGGCACAGTATCTCTGCGTGTAGCTGAGACGTCTGAATGAAAACCACTGATTTATGTTTCTTGCCACTGTATTTGTGTGATTTGGCAGCTTCAACTTTTCCCAGACTTGGAAAGTCAATTAATTCTCATTTGCAGCCTGGACAGAAGCTAGGGAATATTTAGATCAATCAGAAAGATTTGTCGGGCATCGATATGTTGAAGGAAATGGAAAAGGTCTTCTTGCACAGATTAAACAATAGCATAATTGGTGAAATTTGGCTTTATTGTGCTAATATGAAACAGGTCCATTCTTTGAAGTCTGTTAAAGGACTTAAATAAATAACGAATGTATATTCGTTGTAAAAGAAAAAATGAGCATTTTCCCCCAAAACACACATGTTTTGAAGAAGTATTTATTTATTATTTATTTATTTAAGTATTTATTTATTTATTATTTATTTTATTTATTAGAAGTATTTATTTCAAACTTTTTATGGGTGCATTATTTAACCGGCTTAGGTGACATCAGATTCATAGCCATCAGGTGACATGAACAGGTAACATCAGATTTATGGCCTGAATTATTCAGAAGGCATATAAAGGTACAACTTTGGTTGAAGTATGTAGTAGAAATATTCACCAGGTCAGTCACGTATGTAATTCACTTCACGGACTGTATTGCTTTGACAACAGACAATCAAACAGGCTTCCTCATGATATCAGTTTTATTTCGGACAGATGAAGGACAGAAGCTGCTGACTCGATCTAACTTTTGTATTTTATAAGAGACTAAGCAGATCACTCAGCTCTCTGCCGTAACCATGTCTATTTACTCATCATTATGTTAAGTAGCCATTAAGCAGAGAACTTGTCATGCCGTCACAATAGTTTTTTCCTGTGTCTAATAATCTCATTTAAAGGCTTGTTTCTGTGCACTGATTAACGTATGATTAATTAAAGTACGTCTCCCCGAACCCTGCCATGGCTGAATGTATGACTGCCTTATGAGGAGGGGGGTGGGGGCTAGAATGACTTCAGGGTTAGAGAAGTCAATGGCAGGCGAACTGCTTCAGCTCCCATTACATCATTCTCCCCACATGCTGAGCTGGGACTCAGTGATGTCACTCAGTTTATTCAGCTTCCAAGCCATTTGTTTTCCTATGAGTAGCTCTTTTGTTTATTTTCATAATTCTGAAGATCACTCTATGCCAGTTTTACATAGACTCTAAAACTCAATTAGCCTAATGTGTCTTGCGTTCTGCGGGTGCTGCTGCAAGTCTCAGAAAAGTGCCCATTAAAACACATTTCTGACACTTTGTTTGCTTTGCAGAGCTCAATTATCAATGCACCAGCACCTTTTACAGGACCCTTGGCTGCAAGGTTTTAAGAGCTCCACGAGAGGTTAGATCTGTGATTTTTGTAGGACTTTCCAGAAGGAACCTTTGGGGGCGCTAAACACCTTTACTGCTGCCAATGTCTCCAATTACATAAAAAGCTAGAAAGAACCCAGAGATATAAGATATGTTCACAGAACAACAAGTTTGCTCTTGTTGGTACCAGTTAGCTGCTAGATGATCTATACTGAAATAGTGCAAGTTAAATATATGCCAAGTGCATGAAATGAAAGTATAGATATGGTATCATGACCTGCCTTCAGGGATACTCCAATAGCAGATGGATTGGACTCAAATTTTCTGGCTGTCTTGGCGGCTTAGGATGTCAAACTGATAAGACACTGTGACTGTATCCATACATACACAATAATACAACATAATCATGCAAAGAAGAGGGAAAAAAAGCGCACTTCCTCATACCGGGCCTTTACTTATTACCTCACCCCGAGGTAATTGTTAAACTCTGCAGGGATATATTTTGAGTGAAGGCATCAGCATCATGCTATAAATTCAACCTATGAGCTGTGGAGGGAAGAAAAGAGACCGAAAGTCCAAGTTCAGTGAAAGTGCAGGCTGAAGAAGGGCCCTGGAGCCAGTTCTGGGTTTCATCTGATTTGTGGTGGCAACAGTGGGCCACATGCCGGTCATCTCAGATGTGTTTTGGATTGAAAATAGGATTAATGTGCTAAGGTGTGATTAGAATGGTTAAACACAATTAATTGGAACAGACTCCAGTCGCCAGGGGAGCTGGGGTGGGGGTAGGAGTGTGAGGTGTATATGTGTTTGTCAATGGATGTCAGGGTGTTTCTGGATAGATTCCAGCTGAACCTACTGAACAAAGTGCGCTAACTGTCCAGGATTTTCCATGTCACTCCTTCTGTATGTGTATGCGCTTTGTGTAGGTGTGTGTCCACGAGCGCACAAGTGCCTTTTCCTTTTGCATTTTCTCATAGCCAACTTGTCTCAGCGCAGATTGAACACAGCTGAGAATGTTGGTCTAGGCCTGCAGTGCACCATCCTGGGGGAATAGGCAGGAACCGCAAGGCTGGACTTGGCTTGCTCTGCGACGGCTGAAAACTGCCATGCACCCAGGGCAGGGGTCCAGGTGGATCGGCTGGGGAGAGGGGAGTAATTTGGGGGTTATTTAAAATGATCTATTAAACCCCTGAACTTTAATCAGGGTTGCTACTATACTGACAGCCATGATTTACCTACAAATCAGTAGGACGGGGATGGGAGGGGATGGATAGGCTCAAAATGGGACCACTTCATCTGAATTATTTTCTAGGTCACTGGGGTTGGGGCATTAACATTGATGAGGCCCGAGGAAAGAGACCAATAGGTCTTAACAAATCTGCATTCCTTTCCAAATCCAACAGCTCAACATCATCCACGTCTGGCTGTTGACAAAGAAATTGCTTTATTATCCTTTTCCATCAACATATCCTTCTGGTATTAAAATGTCTTAGCTGGGAGAGGGCTCAGCATGGTGAATAGGAAACCTTGGTCTTGTCAGCGAAAGGCAGAATACCTCACACGGGGAGCAGACCTCACTTGTTTGAGTTATGTATAAATACAAGCCAGTTCTGACAGACACCTAAAGTCAAACTGGTTTACGGAGGCCCAGTGAAGCCAGAAAACAGAACCAAACTCTCACAGGTCATTACCACTGCCTGGTCTGTCACTGGGGTAATTGGAAAACCACGGGGGTGTGATGTAATCCACCGCCAGATTACAGACAAGTACACACATAAATATCCAATCATCACAGTACAAGGACTGAGACAAACCAATGAATGCATAATTGTGAGGATAGTGAACCTGTGGGCAACCCGTTTCATAAAAAGGTCTTGTCGGGTTAATATCTTCTCTGATCAAACGAACCTCAGCTTTGGAAGACGTCCACTTTACAGTCATGACCACCAAGAACCACCACGACCGCTGTTTACTGTTGAAATATTTGTTTTTTCCGTGACTTGCTTCCCAGGCAAACAATTTTTTTAAAAACCCATGTAAACACTCAGTAATACTAAAATCCAGACTGTGTATGAAGCAGCCCATATGTTCTACCTACACTTGTTGAAATAGCTGCATATTCCAAATTTTTGTGTATTATTTCAGCCCTGCTTTTATCATCTCTTGAAGGTTTGTATAAACAAGATTTTACATTTAGCATCAACCATGTCTACCAACTACCTAACTGGTGTGCTAGAAGAGGAGCTTGAAGAAGCCTCATTTCTCTCAAAGAGTCCAAATGATGAAAAACAGTCTTTCCCAGTTCAATTCAATTTTATTTATATAACACCAAAACACCACAACAGTCACCTCTAGGTGTTTTACATTGTAACGATAAAATTGTTTTTCTCGTTTTATATGAAGAAAATAAAGAGAAGTCCCAAACTGACTTAGCTTCACTTCTTTATGCCTTTTTCCTTCCCTGTAATTTAAACCACCACTACTCTCCAAACTCCTTAGGCAGGATTTATGGTCCTACATTGGTGTCTGCTTACTAGGACTTTGGATACACAGAAAGAGATATGTATGCAGCGGCTATGGAGATGCACTTGTGCACAGTTTTTCAAAAATGGACTATTCCTTCAGCACTGCTATAAATAGTAGGGGTGCAACGATACACAAAATTCACGGTTTGGTTCGGTTCGGTTCGATACTTTGGTGTAACGGTTCGATATTTTTTCGATACAAAAAAATGTTCATGCTTTTTTAATTTTTCATTTATTAAAATTATAAATATATATTTTAACTCAAAAGTACAGTTTTTAAATTTAATATTGCTGAAACAGCAAGCAATAAAAAAAATAAATCTATCTATATCTATCTGATCGAGAAATCACTCATCTTTGGAAAAGAGAGTTTATTACAGAGAAATGTCTCTTTCCAAAATAAAAGCTATACTACACGCTTCTTCTGAGCTATATTCTCAGCAGCATATTAAACATATCAGGCCCCCATAAGGAGAATCCTGTGCTAACGGCTGTCTAAATGACTCGGGTAAAGTTTGCAGCATGCGTGCTTGTTGTTTTTGTCTGCTTCCACTTGTCTTTGCACTAGGATCATGTCGGCGTAAATCCATCCATCCATCCATCCATCCATCTTCATCCGCTTTGTCCGGGGCCGGGTCGCGGGGGCAGCAGCCTAAGCAAAGAGGCCCAGACCTCCCTCTCCCCAGCCACCTCCTCCAGCTTATCCGGGGGAATACCAAGGCGTTCCCAGGCCAGCCGAGAGATATAATCTCTCCAGCGTGTCCTGGGTCTGCCCCGGGGCCTCCTCCCGGTGGGACATGCCTGGAACACCTCACCCAGGAGGCGCCCAGGGGGCATCCTTGTCAGATGCCCGAACCACCTCAGCGTAAATGTGCAGTCATATTCATTGTGTTCCCACTAGTGCTGTCAGCGTTAATCTGAAATGACATTAACGCCACAAAACGGCAAATCTCCGTTAACAAGCTACCGCGGACCGCTCCGTACGTGGGGCTGGACGGCGTCAACACGTTAACGAGCAAACTGCGCTAATGCAGTAGTTCCCACCCATGTAATTGAGCATTGCGTGGCAGATCCGACATACTGTTTTACTTTAGTCCATGACGTGCTTACCTTCAGGGTCATGCTTCACATGAAGACCAAAATAGTTCCAAAGGCCAGATCTGAATGAGGGTGGGGGAGGTTCAATTTGCCATGTTGCAACGAGCTTAACTTCTGTCTTGCTAGCTTGCGCTGCGCTTAGTGGATCTGCGCTCGACAGTGCAGCCTAGGCGGAGTAGTCGAACGCAGATCCACTGAGCTCTCAACACAGACAGCATCGTCAGAAGAAAAGTTGATAAAATAAATTAAAAATTTTGTATTGTTCGATACATATGCGTACCGAACCGAAAGCTCTGTATCGAACGGTTCAATATCAATACGGGTATCGTTGCACCCCTAATAAATAGGTACCTAAAGCGGTTTTACTACAAGCCTTATTCACACACATTCATACAAGCTCTTTTTTCTATACATAAATGTCTAACACTCATATGGATGCCTCAGGGGCAACTCAGGAGTCAGTATCTTGCCCAAGGATACTTCTATATGTAGACTGGAGGAGCCAGGGTGTAAACCACCAGCCTTCCAATTGGTATAGGACCTGCTCTACCTCCCAAGCTAATGGAAAAAGAATGATTCTTTTCTTTGTTCTGTGATCACAAAGAGTTGGTAGAGCAATTTACTAAAAGAAAAATCATATCTTCTATTAGCATGAACAGGAGCAACAGCAAAGTTCAATAATAAGAAGGAAAGAAAAAGAGAAAGAAGAAGCAGCATGGGGAAGAAGAACAAAGAAAAGCAGAAGCAAACAAACAAATGAGGAGCACAAACAGAGGATATAGTGAAAAGCTTTTTAACAGTGAGTTTTGTGTATTATGACTAACCTAACGTCTTAGCTAGATACAGCTTTGAAAATACAAAATCAAAACAGTTACTTCAATCACATATGATTTTATCATTTTTATTACTTTTTTATTAACTTATAATTATTTTTAATTAATGTAGGGTTTATATCTTACAATATAAAGCACCTTGGGGCAATTGCTGTGATTTAGTGCTATATAAATAAAAATGAATTAAATGATTTCCCTTTAGCCACCTGTTCTGGTTATGAAATGTCGATTTGTACCCACGTTGATAAGGGCACACATGCGACACACGTTTGTCCTTTTTGCCACTAATAATGTTATATCTTAGCTGTGTTGTGTTTCTGTCGAGTCTTGAAATTTGAATTGAAAACAGCGAATTTATTAAACCAATTGTCAAATTTGTTTAAAAAATTATTCAAATTTTAATTTTTGACTTTAAATTTAAATCATATTTGCTATATTTGGCATTTAAGAAAAAAAGCTAAACAATTTGTTGTGCAATTTATTTATGTTTTTCTTTAGGAAAACAATCACGCAAAAACTCTTTTTCAGATATGATACACTCGGCATCAAGGGGTTAAAGTTGTATATCTCTCACAAATGGACATCTATGACTGCCCCATTTTTAGGTGGCCTTTTTATTTGACACAATTCAATTGGATTCTACTACAAAACAAACATAGCATTACATAACCAAGTTCAATTCTTCAGCACTGCCGCTATAACAAGGTAAGTTGATGATGATGATGCTGTCTCATAAAACTATACAGAGTCAGGCAGCTGGATCTAATAATCAGCTGCAGAACCCCGTAAAACCTTTATAGGTCCCTGCACAAGGGTGAAGGGAAGACTTTGGAGTAAAAATCGGGATGAAGACAGGGAAGGCACCAATAAATCTTCAAGATTTAGGATTGAAAACAGGGATCATACGTCTACTGTCAGAAAGAGTCAGATGTGTCTTCTGTCATAGTTGCTGGGTGGTTGGACAGGGATTGTGCAAAATGTACAGGCTGCCCAGTCTGATATGTTCAGCCACATATGAATGTTGTAGAAAAGTACTTCTCTTGGGCTAAAAACACCCATCACAAAAAATGAGATGTAATGACAAAAAGACAAAACAGTAACCAGTACCTCAGTTCAAACAGCCTTTTTGTACTTGGAACAAGCTTTCACAGTGAAAGAGCCGTACTTTATGAGAGCGTTAGCTGAATTAACAAATTGCAATGCAAACGAAAAACATGTCTACAAGTAAAAACAATCTGATATGTCTGTCAGACTTCCAGTACACCCTACCACCCCTTCAATCTTATTGGAATTTTAGATCCGATTCGGTAACTTGAACTGAGGTGTTTTTCCCTATTAGATTTATAACATCCTGCTGTTTCTGAGGGAGCCGAACACTAGCAAACTGCAAGGTTTTTGTAATGGCTGTGCCCTGACAGCAGAGTAATATCCACTGTCAGGAGAATTCAGGTGCAACAGGACTTAAAAGGAGGCTTCGCTGATGCCTGTCTGTAATTGGCCCAGGTCATGGCTGTCGTTTCACTGCAGATGACCCAGGTATTATATATTATTACAAAACAATGACTTCAAACCACTCATAAAATGAAGTATCAAGGGTATTTCTCCCAACCTTTACTTCTGCGGGCCTGGATTTTGTAAAAATCAAGATCCCCTCCCTCTTCTGTGTGTATACTTTTTTTCCCCACCGCCTGTCTTTTTTGAACATTAATTCCCAACAATGGTCATTTTCATGTGAGTGATAGCAGAGCAAGTCAAGACTCTCAGCATATGGCTGAGAGTCGGAGACCAGAGCTTTGAGATCGACTTAGCTTTAACTATTATTTCTGAGCAGAATCCAAAGATGACCTGACTAATGGATGTTCACTGGTATGGCCCATAATACAGCCCAAGGCTCTTTCTCTCCTTGCTCACTTAGATGACTATCAAAATAATATCCCAGACTTGGCATGTGGTATCCTGAGTTGCTGCACTGATGTCCTATGAGCCTGAAAGTGTTTGCTTTTTCATGGAGAGCATTAGCACTTGCCAACTGTTTGCTTATTTCAAGATAATCCACCTAAAAAAAAAACAAAAAAAAACAAAACCCTGGTTGAAGAGAAAACGAACCTTACAAATCTTATGGAAGCTAATTCATAAAACATATGTTAACATGTCAAAATCTCTTAAAGACTGAGGAATCTTAATGAGGTATTTGGAAATGGCCATCAGGACCAAGTCAACTTTCATTTGATTAATGCTGTCTTTAAATGACCTTCTCCTACCATGGTCACAATCCAGCTGCGTATGAGTATGATATGTGGACTATTCCTGATAACTCTGCTTGTTGAAAAGCTTTGGTTAAGTGGATAGAAAAATCCCAGAGAAAGCTATCGTATATCTTTTGGAAACTGGACCTTTGTTTTTTTATACAACACTTAATCCCTTTTTCCATTATGAGGCTAAGGCATACACTTAGTTTTCTTCCTTGAGCAATACATTTCTTTTTCTATACATTTCTATAGGAATGTCTGGGATTCATGACAAAAAAATTAAATGAATAAGAACATTTAAAACAATATTTATTTAACAGTGCGTTTTCTCCTTTACAGGTCCAGGTGGAATTATCAACATAGCAAGGCGGGTGCAGGTAAGGCGAGCAAATTTGATGTCATGGGACAGCAGTTATAGCATAATGCATAATGAAGCAAAAATGGTGTCCAAATGCAAATAAATTAATTAATTATCCCCATTATGTTACCCATTCACCTAATGAGCAAATGATCCCCAGTTCAATCTCGAAAGGAGACAGAAATCAGGGGAGGCGTCCTGCAGAAAGAAACATGCAATTTTTTAAAAATAATATTCAGAGTATTATCCTAGATTTTACAGAACTGTCATAGTTAAACTGCTTCCAGTAGGAAATCAGTTTATATATTTGCACTTTAACATAGTCCTCTATTTGGTTTTACATTAGATAAAAGGTTGGATAAATACTGGAAATTCTAATAAATCACACTTTGTTTTTCATTCCATCATAAAATACTCTGTAAAGTAGCATATTTATCATGGAGTAGATTATATCATGTATTATGTTTCATGTTATGCCGCCATTAGAATCTTGCAGTTGGAATCCACTGTATTAGGTTCAAACTTCAGTTTAACAGAACGATTGTGAAGAAGAATCTTTATATTTTGTGTGTTTTATATGTATATGTAGTGGCCACTGGGATCAGAAAAAAACCGTTTCTATACTAATTAATTTTGTTCATATGTATCCTTACAAAAATATCAGATTGCCAGCTGTTGATCTCTGCTGAGCTTAAAGAGGGAGGTCCGTCTTTAAGATGGTATTTGTCTGTTTGTAATTATCAGTTGGATCTAAAAATTTAAACTTAATTTAAACTCATACCAAAGCGATGCATTTATGAAATGCAGTAACTATAAGAACATTTTGCAAATTGTTAACAAATAGGGCTGTTGCATTTTAGCAGAGCAAACAGAGCAGAAAGCCTTGCAAAGCACAGTTGCATTTGTGGTGTGTTATTCAACAAAGGCAAACACACACATCGCATCTGGCATTATGACATTCAGAATGCATAAGCTTTAGATAAACAGTCCTATACTGTAATGCATTCAGTGCTCGGCTGCCTTAATATTTCACTGCTCCTTTGAAGCTTTCCTGAGCTGTAAGGCCCTTATCTGCCCTAATGCATAGGTAATCACATGTGTCAGTTCTCACCACTTCCCCTACTGACAGGCCAATCGGCCAGCCACTCCAAACATGAAATACATCCTTTTTAAAAAATAACCCCCCTTTTGGCTTTTTTTCTCCTCCAAAGCCTGTGATGGACACACAGGGAGACTGTGTGACACTGATGGCTGGGTGAGGGCATCATTTCCATGAGTAAAATATCAAGCCCCTGTCAGACCTGTCAAGTGTTCCCCACACAATCATCCAAACACGCTCACACATAAACTCAAAGCATGCTAGGGAGCTTGTGCAGCACCCGTGTCAACAGATATATTTTTTTATTCTTGGATTTTTCTTTTAAGTGCTAAATGGATGTGGCTCATTTGAGAAAAGAAAGCATTCATATTCGCATGTGTGACAGTTGAGGGGCTCATGGGATGCTCCTCTTTGCTCTGTGCCAGGCACTGTACTGTCAGGCTGGCCGGGGGCAAGAGTGGACAAAAAAGAAATGGAAGCACTTAGTACCGGGGCGAGTCTTTTTCACTGGGCACCACTTACAGGCACTCCATGAGTTAAAGAGGTTTGTAGAAGAAAACTCATCTGTCTCTTCTGTTTTTGTTTCATTCATTCTGGCAGAATTTTTTGAATTATTTGGGGTTTTTTATATGTTCTACACTGTATGTCTTTGCGGTCTTTGCTGCATGTCTGTGCAGTATCTAGCGCAGTCAAAAAAGCATTTGCCCCGATCTTGGTTTCTCTGCTGTTTTTGCAGATTTTCCACAATAACATGCTTCAGATCATCAAAATAATAATAATAATAATAATAATAATAATAATAATAATAATAATAATAATGATGTTGAAAATTTAACCACTTTATTTTTCTTCAAAAGCTGAGTTCAGCCATTGTAAAGAAACATAAAAACCTTGGACTTCCTAGGAGTGACTGACCTACCAACATTACTCCAAGAGCCCATCAACAACTCATCCAAGGGGTCAAAAATGGCAGTGTGATGGTCCTGAGAAAATCTTGAATGAGAACGTCCAACATCAGTTTAGTATTATTTATATAGCACCAAATCAGTTGCCTCAAGGGGCTTTATAATGTAGGTTAAAGACCCTGCAGTAATACAAAGCAAAGCCGATGACCCCCTATGAGCAAGCACCTTTGGCATACAGACTGGAGCAGAAAGAAAACCATTTACCTTCCAGGTAGTAGGTTACCTGCTCTGTCACCTGAGCTACAGCCACCCCAATGGTGACAGTGGGAAGGAAAAATACTCCTAGGCTCAGGGAGGGGTGGCCATCTGCTGCAACCGGTTGGGGGCTTCATTCCCTTTATTTCCACGCAGTCGTGTTATGTAGTAGCAGGATAACGATCCAAAACATACCAACATGCACACCTCTGAATGTCCAAAGATGAATATTGTGGGGTGGCCTAATCAAAGTCTGGATTTAAATCTGATAACAATGATTTGGCATTATTGGCATCACACTTAAAAACCCTTCAAAGTAGATGAATTAAAAAAATTCTGCAAAGAAAAGTGGGCAAGGGTACCACAACCAGTTCTTTGGTTTAAGGGGCAATTACTTTTTTTAAATTGTTTGAATAACCCTTTTTCTTTAATAAAAGTATATTTTGATTTTTTTTTTCAGGTTATCTATTGTCTAACATTATAATTAGTTTTCTGTTTCAACATCTTTGCACTTTGCAACAAATATTCCGGATATGTTGCTAATGTCAGTATTGTCTTTTGTCGATTCTGTTATGCAAAGAAATGGCCAATGTGAACACAAAAGTGATTCTGACTGATGAGCTATAACACTTAAGTGGGAGAAATATGCAAAACAACATGAAATAAGGAAGGGGACAATTTTACTTATTTTTGCATTTTATTTTTCAAGTTTTTGAAAAATCAGGAATTTAATGTTTAGTCAGGGCATTTTTCTCAGCATTTAGTATTCTGTGAAGGGACATATTTTAACTCTAACTGTGATCTTTTTCTTAATTTAGACATGTTTGGTGCATGCCCTTGATCAGCTGGCAGCGGTTTGGATCCAGAGAAACCTGAGAAAGGTAGTGCATGTTATGACAAACATTAAATATTATTTCATAATAATAATTATTATTATTGTTATTGTTGTTGTTGTTGTTATTATCATTATTATTTGCATTGCAATTGTGTGCAAGTTTTGTTCTGGCACAGAGTAGAAAAGCACTACTTTTCTACTCTGAAAGAGTTCATTTACCATTTAACATCTGGGTTTTAAGTACAGTCCACAAATTTCCAATAGGGTTTCAAGGAGTTTAATATTAGCCTGCTTTAGCCATTCCAAAACTAGTTGTGATGTGTGTTTGGTAACATTTAGTTGTGTTTAAGTTTCAACCATTTAGCTGCTGATTTGACATGAAAATCTGGAGATAGTCCTCTTTATTTATTATTCCATCCACTTTCCACTTTGAGCATTATTTTGCTGCCAGTGATATCGCTACGATATCACTGGCAGCAAAATAATGCTGCCACCATTTTCACAGCAGCTATAACTAGCTTGAATCTGAAAGCCTCACCTTTATTCATCCAAACATACCACCTGTCATTGCAGCCAAAGAGCTCCGTCTTTGTCTCATCTGACCATAGGCTTTTCTCTAGAAGGGATTTGGCTTGTTCGTATGGGCAGCTGCACACGGCATTCATGCCCATGAAGAGTATATGTAAAGTGGAAAAATGTACTTTGACCTGTTAGTAAGACATTTGGCTAATTCATAACATCAAATTAGAATAAAATTCTAACAACCGTCTAGTCTCCTGAAAACTTGACAGTAAGAACAGTGTTGAGTCAGAATACTAACCCAGAACACAGAATACACTGTGACCAATATTGAGGCGTTTTCTTATTTCTCCAAAAACAGAGGCTTATGCTTCATTTGTCTGCTTCACGTAGGTTTGACTTGAATATTAATCCAGCAATTACAATGGAGAAACAGATATCTATTTTGTGCACCTCTGCTTTGTCCCTTTCCCTCCCTCGGCTCCTCTGTCCATCCATCCACTGCTACACCCCACCCTCCTACCGTGCTGTATGCTTATGGGAATCCACTGTAAAGAGTGTGATTAATTTAGATTATCAGTTGGTTGGGGCTCCTCAGCTGCCTACTTTTGATAAATTTGCCCTGCATCCTGAAGGCTAATAAGGAAAAGAAATGTGGATATTTCTCCTCCTTATTTGAGGATGATAGTTGCTGATGAGTTTGAGGGATAAGGAGAGGAGGATGTGGAAGAAATTGGGCTCTGGGGTTCTTTCTCCAGCCCAGCAGGAGGCAGCAAGGCAAAGCTCAAATAACAAATGAGTTTTGCTGAGGATTTGGCTAATCATCTCAGGCTGCCTCCCCAAGACAACTGGACTTATCAGAGAGAGGAAGAGAGAGGAAAACCCAGCACTTGAACTGTGGACCCTGGGCCCTAATTAACAACGACCACAAATGAAAAGCAGCTGTCTGTAATTACATAATTAAAGTGCCTTTGGGGGGAAGAAAAGCATAATTTCTGCAGCCATCGCCATAAATCTTGTGCTGTCCAAGTCCATACATTTAACATGAACTTTTCCCGAGCAGGTTAATGCATTACTCATAAAAAACACACGATTCCTTTGTGTTTTGCTTGGACCTGCTTAATAACAAAGAGTATACCATCTCAGAGAACTCATTGAGCTTAAACAACTGACACCTCCACTTACCTCCATGTGTAAACTTTCACTCCTTTTTTTTTGTCTTTTCTCCAACACTAACTGGAGTGAAGCTATTACCTACTGTTCCAAAACTGACTGTTGCTGGGATAAAGCATGTTGAGGAAATCAATCTTGTGAGTTGCATGACTGACAGAGAGAGGAATTACAAGCCAGCTGCTACAAAGCAGGAAATTTAACTAAGGATTTCTTTTCTTTCATGTATTATTCTGTTAGTATGAGAATTTAATTTGACAATAGCCACCTTGGTAAATGGCCTGTATTCATATAGCGCTTTATGAGCTTGAGCTTGAATGATACCCTGTGTGCGCTGGAGGGGGTGGGGTGGGGGGGGGCAATCCTACAAACACATTCTCATTTGAAATTAGCAATGAAAACCTCAAAGCGAACATTTGGTTTTACTTAGGATAATTCCCGTGAAACTCAAGTCAGACGGTAACTTTTACCCCCAAAACACCACAGCCACCAGCAGACGAGCAATTAAGCAATTACACCCATTTCACAAAGTAAGCCATAAACACCTCTAAGTGTATTATGAATAGACTCAGCACGTTCCGCTGGAACCTCACCGTGATCTTTTGTCAGACACTCTAGGGAATGATTAATAGTTTAATTTTTGAAAATTATTGAGACACACAAATAATTTGATAGAAAGAGGGGCTATTACCACATATTGTAATAGAGATGTTACAATGATGAAAGCTTTAATTTGTTTTTAGAGCACTTACAGGGGTTAGAAAAGCCACCTCGCTCCCCATCATCAATCATGTGTCACTTAACAGAAGTGTTATGTTATAGGGGAAATGCAAATATGCTGTCTTAAATGCATGCTGTCGAACAGCTGGCTTTTTCAGGCTCGCTGAATCTCTGCTTACAGTTTTCGCTATAAAGAAAATTACAAGTAGTCGTCTGGCAGAGGATTTGTCCGTGCTGAATAAAGACCGGGATTGGCAGGAGGCACGACACTACTCTCAGGCAGTATGTAATTAAAACAGACAGATTTGTCCAGCTCTGCAAATCAGATACTTAAAGATTTCCAAATGCTAGGGAGGCATTGGAAATATTGATACTGAAGATTGGCCTATTCAAATTCATCAATGAACATGCTGTCTCTGTGTTAATGTTGAAAGTAAGCATATGAGGGATCACAGAAAACGAAACCAAATTCAAACCTTGCATGTGCAGCACAGTGCATGGCAGAAGTACTTCAACAGGATTACAACAGTGCTGCTGTTCAACGTCGAGGAGTGGCCTCAGCTGGGCAGCGTAGTCTCCTCTGCTCTCTCTGTTAGTCAGACCTCTGTCTGTTTTCTTTTCTACAAACTGATGTTTCATTGTTTGCTAGAAAAGTTCAAAAGGTATCACGAGGTATGAAGCTGAAACGGTTCCTGCGTTAAACATAAACACTGGCAGAGCCAAAATCTAAAGCAGATTTAGCAATTTTATTTCTCATTGGTCTGTGGTGGTTCGAAAACTGCATGCATCCAACTGTACTGTAAATGAGGTTTCTGCGCCTGTTTTTCTAACTGGCCTTGTTGACACATCAGTGTGCTGCTACAGAAATGCAGACCTGATTGGGACCATGAGTGTTCCAGTGCATTTCAAGCGTCTTGACAGACTTCAGGGTTAAGATGTTCTGAATTAGATTTGAATTACAACCACTAAATGCCCCTGTCAAAGCTAATTACAGCTGACACTGGCCATGTGTGCTTGGTTCACCCACTCTTATAATGGAGGCACAGAGCTTAAACAAAGAAATATTACAAAGGAATCGCCCCAGAAATTGTCACAATGTAAAAGGGTAATAGGGAGGTATTTCTCAGCTCAAAATGCTAATCCAAAGTCAGTCTCTGGCAGTGGCTTGGCAAATAAAAGGCCTGCAGAAAACTCCAGTGGAGGCAAGATTTTCTTTTTTTAAGTTAGTGTTGAGAACAACAATGGTTTTTTTTGTTTGCATTTCATCAGTTTAAGTAACCACAAATCACATCGCTTCCACTATGAGAGGTTTGCGTTAAGATTTATACATAAGCCTCAGACGGAGGACTTTTCTCGATACAGCAAAGTGTCGTTCAGTAACTGCAGATGTTTAAGCTCAGTCTTCCTGACACAGTAATTGCCTGAGGAGGCAAGGTAACCTTAAACAACAGTCAGCATCGCTGAGAAAAATGAAAGGACGATGAAATAAATTAAAATTCTTGAGTGAAATGGTGAAAATAAACAGAATGCCTGAAATGGCACCATGAGTCCACAGAGAGGGACTCTGTCATTCCTCAAGGGCCTGGCCTATCAGAGCTAACTGCGTGTGCAGGCCAGCACTCCGTCATCCACACTTTCTCACTTAACTGACAGCTCAGGTGTAAAAGTTTTACATTTAGAGGACCAAAGCTCCCCTCCTCCACCCTCCTACACCTCGAATCAGGACCATGCCAAATCAGAGCTGTCATTCGAACCAGCTACAATCAACGTGTTTGCACCCTAAAGGAAATTTAACTTGGTTCAGTTTAAGTTTGAGATCAACAGACTGTGTAGTGTGTGTGCGTACATGTATTAATATCTTTGTGTGGACCTAAAATTGGAATTTTACTATACTGGTGGGGACAAAAATCCAGGTCCCCACAAGTTTGAAGGCATTTTTCAAAATGTGGTTTTAGTGTCAGGGTTACATTTGAGTTATGGTTAGGTTTAGGGTTAATGCTAGGCATTCATTTTTGATGGTTAGGGTTAGCATTATGTCAATGGGATGTCCCCACAAGAGATAGCAAACCAGACGTGTGTGTGTAGGTGGTGTGTGTGTGTGTGTGTGTGTGTGTGTGTGTGTGTGTGTGTGTGTGTGTGTGTGTGTGTGTGGAGAGAGAAGCGGTGTAAGTGAAAGAGCCGGAGAGTTATCTTTTAAAAACAATTAAGAGAAACACCCAAATAAATATGATTACAATAACAATGGATGGTTTTGGTTTTAATGGAAGAGTTTTCATTTAACTGATTTTCTGATGTAGATTTTTTTTGTACATTTTCTTTAGAGAGGAATTCATAATAACACTGTGTGGCCTTGAAAATGTTTGGCAATGTTATTTGTGAATATTAAGATGATATGACGCAGGCTTGGTTGTAGTAAACCCACACGCTGCGATCCTGAACTTAACTAAGACCCCAACACTTAAAATCTAGTGTATCTAAATCTCCTTTACATTATATCAACAGTGTGAGTGCTGGCTGATCGGGACACATTTATGTTCATTATATTTTGTTTTTAGTGGAGAATAAAAAGTTAAATCACTTCCATCTCTGCCAACAGAAATTTCAGAACGTTTTTTGAAACAGAATTAATGCCTTTACGTCATTTCTGTACAAGCATGTTATTGTTTTCTCTTGAATATCGTTTTGGAGACCGGCAAGGTTTATTCATGTTTACAATGGCTCTCATGAGCTCTGATGTAATCCAACTCTAAAAAACAGGTCCACCAACACCTCGTTACTGGCTGAGGTAGCCCTGCTTTTGCCTTTGCCCTCTGAACCCCACAAGGTGCCCATTTCGTGACACCAGCAGGACCCCTTTTTTCCAGAGCCACCTCCTCACAGTTGAGCAGCCTGCCACAGAGCTGTGCAGCTACCTCCCTGTCTCTCTGTGCATAGGTGTGCATTACATACACAAAGTGCAAATTAGGTTACTGAATAATATTCACAGAGCTGGATCTGTGAGTCTCCAGCCAGAACTCATGCAGCATGTTTAAGGAAAACAGTTACAGAGCCATTATTATCAGGGGTGGGATTAGAGCGGGATTTGGCTGGCCATAAATATATCACAACTTCATTAAACATGGACAGCACTGGAGCGGGAAAATGAATGGATGGGGGATTTGAGACGGGTTGTGCAGGGGGCCTCTAAGATTGGTGTTTAAGATGGGGTGGTGGGTGGGGGTTTGGACAAGGCTTAGCTAATTCTCTTATTCTGGACTTGAAGGGGGGTTGATAAGAGCATTGCAAGGCATGAAAAGACTTTCCATCTGAAAGCACTTCATTAAAGGCCTTCCCGTGCTGCAGCTTTGCCCCGGCTGCTCTGGGAAGGCATTAAACAGCTGAGAGTGAAAGCTGAGTGGCTGGAGCCAATTCAGCCCAAAGGGGAACCTTGATTTGGGCCATTTATGCCTCATCATCGACTGCAAGGGTCTCAGCTTACACCACTGGAGGACACTCACCGTCTACTAAATTAGCTTTGATGCAGTCACAAACAACCAGTTCGGAAAGATTTTTTCTTTAAGCTGCCACTAAAAGAACAGTGTCAAAAGATATAAAGTATATGAAACATAATATAGAAACATTCCTACTTTTATGATATTTATAGTCACATTTGTATATTAACAATTTAAAGTTATATCCATGAATTTTGGAGAAAATCACAGTATTTCGATTAACACATGGTAAATCCCTCTCTTAAACTACATGTAATTGGCTATAATTGTATTGATCTTGCTCACAATTTCAGCCCCATAAATTGTTTGTCCTAATTCTATCAAAGTGACACATACACACACCAGCACACATGTATGTAAAAGTCACCCACTACAGTAGCCTTCATTGGGCTTCAAAGGTAACCCAATAATCAGCCCGAAAAAAGCCTTTATTCTTTTATTTATTTGATTGGAAATTTATTACAAATTTATATTATATTATATTTATTTTATTGTTTTCTTGTTAACTTATTGTTTTGTAATAACCCTATCTACCACTAACCAAGAATCCACCCCCAACCAGTTGTGGCAGACGGCTGCGCCGCACTGAGCCTGGTTCAGGTTGAGGTTTTTCCTTCTCACTGTCGCCAAAGCGCTTATTCATGGGGGGGTCGTATGATTTGGGGCGTTTTCTCTGTTTTGTATCATTGTAGATTCTTTGCCTTACAACATAGTCTCACTCTCACTATGTGACATACTGCCCCTTGCAGTGATGTGTCAACATGCTGGGAACACTCTTTCTGAGTAGAGCTTTAGAGAAGCATATTGTTCAATATCAAAGTGACACACAAGGTAAAATTCCAAAGAAAGCAAGCATGCAGTACCACCAGGCTTTCACCTAGAGGACGCGATTTCTTGCCTCATGGAAGAGGACTGTTTCTAGACACAGTGTCGTCTGACTGGTTTTTTTTTAAACTGTGAAATGGGTAACTGGTTAGGACTGCACTCCTGTCCTAGTTCTGCATTTTACTGACACTTTTTATTAGGTAAAAGTGTTCATTACTGCTGTTTTAATGGATAACTTTCTGTTTTAATTGTGTCAGGGCCCTGATGAAATGAAATATTGCATACTAAAACTATGCAAGGAACATACCACCCAGAATATCGCTAGAATGTGAATGGCTTCTGTCAAAGGTCTCACGCAAATACACTGCTGCAAATCAACTCAATGTTGAAGCTCTATGGGGCCAGTACAAGTATTTAGAAGAAGGAAAAACCCTCTTTAATAACACTGTAATATTATACTTGGGCTCCTTATTTTTTCTTTTCAAAAAGTGCATGTGTCATATTGGGCTCCCGCCTACAAATAGGAATTGAGGGTATTTCACCGCAATATTTCTATCTGGCTCATGAACAGTCAGTTCAAATGGAACCCAGGTTTCATCCTTCAGTCCCAAAATGGCATGGTTTTATAGAAGAAAAACACATGAGAGGAGTGTTTTAGATATCAGATTATCATCAAGAAGCAAAAGATGCCCTGGTATTTTGTTGAAGATTTTGGTATTAAATCTCTGCTTCAAAGTGACTAATTATGCTAAGTCCTGATTTCATGGTCACAGCTGTACCTCATTACCAATCACAACACAGCTCGGCGTATACTGTCACAGTGCTCTGCATGGGGAGATGTTGAGGCGTATCTCTGTTGGTATTGATGTCACTGAAACACTCAGGAGAACCATCTGGATGCAAATTTCCATCAGTCACCACAGCCAACATCCAAAGACCAGAGGTTTATCTTAAGTTTTTATATTTGAAGTAAAAATTTGCTGAGTGTTGCTCATCACCTCATTTCATCCCTGTCTTTTCACGGTTCATTTCTTCACTCCGTCACTGCAGGCAACATGTGATACTTGACAAACAAGCCACTGGAAGCATTACATATATGCTGTCTATTTCATCCAGTGGCTGAAGGATTGCGAATGTGTGAATGTCCAAGAAAATACGTCCAACTGAGCATGTCAGGAATAGGGATGGGTATCGTTTAGGTTTTATCCGATACCGATGCCAAATCGGTACTTTTGAAACGGTGCCGGTGCTTAAACGGTGCTCAAACCGGTGCTTAAAGAATGGAGAACACAAAATTGGTCCAAAAACCTCTTATGTTCAGCTGTTTTTTTGTAAAAAATATAACAATGTTAGCCTTTTCTGCAGCTATGGGGCATATATGGTATCACTCTTGGCTGGAAGCAGTGCTTAAACAATGGAAAAAACTTGGTCCAAACACCTCTGATTTTTAGCTGTTTCCCACTTTTTCTTTGGTCATTTTAGCCTTTTTGGCCAGGGTGAAGGGAGTACCTGCCATCAAACAAGAAGACAGCCGCATGTAGCTATGATGATGTTTGCTAGTTCACCTTACATGCATTAATGTAATAACGTGGTTAGCCTACACACGAACAACATTAAGCTACTCACGCAGAGAAGAACGACTGCTGTTGCATCATCATCCGTCATCATTTCTGCTACACTGGCAGGGCTAGGGGCCAGGACTCTCCTCTTCGGGTTTTTAACTCCGGGTTCGATAACAGGCACCACACCTGCAGTAGATGTGCTCTATCTATCTAGCTATCAAATGCGGCACATTTCTCGGCTTTTAAAAAAAACGCTATGCGTCGCCAGGTGTTTCATCGGATTCGAGGTGTTACCTCCTTTGACAGTATCACAGTATCAGCTTAAAGCACTTGTTGCTGCTGAGTTTGCATATTTTGCTGTGAAGTACAGCCAGACTTTTGACCGCTTCGCCTTGGGCATTTTTAATCTGTAGCTCTGCTCTAACAGAACGCACGTACCTGGGCCCGCCTACTATCCTCGGAAACGTAAAATGATTGGCTAGAATCTAAAGTGTATCACAGCTCAGGGGAAAAAAAGCACCGAAATGTGCGCTGCTTTTCGGTCTGGTTACTACCGTTTATGTCAGAACCGGTGCCATGATGGCACCGGTTACCGGTACCCATCCCTAGTCAGGAACAATTGTTTCCATGAATGATTTTTGTTTTATTAACAACAATTTAGCCAGTTGAGTATAAATTGTTGAGGAAAAAATAAGATTAAAGCCATGCTGTCTCCTACTTACTGTAGTGTGTCATTACATTCCATAGTAATATCCTGCTGCACAACATGTCAGCAACAATGGGCTGTGGCAAAGCAGTAAATATAGGACGTGTTAAAAAAAAAAAAGTGTTTGACACTAAGTAGTAGATACACAAATGTGTTTAGAAAATGTAATGATGCTAGTGGCTTCGAAATGTGGCATAGTCAACCCAGAGACCAGAACAAATCTCTGCCCATGGCATATTAGGGTAAGGGGAGGGTTGTAGTTATGGCAACTCACTGTAACTGCCAGTAATTACTCTGAGTCAATGATGAGAAAACCAAACAACCTTTGAAAAACGTAAGTACTCACTGTCGGGATGACCATCATGTTCTTTATTTACATTTACATTTCATGAAGGCACATTACCTCTCGCATTTACACTTGTAAGAGTGATCCAAATTACTATCTGATTCATAGAGTCCATCTACAAGTTGCAAGCTTGGTGGATCGATCTCTGACACCTCCAGTCCTAATGCTGTATCATCAAGATACACAACTCTGAGTTGCTTACAGTACATCATGTGTCAATGTTAGTTTGACAGTTGACTTCTGAATTCAGGTTATATTTATTTATGGGGAGTGTGGGGAGTGGTTTCAGGATTCTTAAAGGCCTTACAATATTAGAGCAAAAACTCCAAAAATCAGATGGTTCCCTAAAAAATGAAGAAAAAATGAAAATTTCTCCTTTTAACAAGAAGAAATTTCAAGCAAAACCAGTGAAGAAGATAATGCCATGATACAACCTCAAATTTTTTAAAACAAGTTGGAAAATATATCATTTAAAAATAAAAAGGTCAATTATAAATTTGATGGAAGCAATAGATTTTATAAAATCAACATTTGGCAGTGGCAAAGATTATCTGCTTCCAGCAACTCCCATGCAGGATCTTAGAGGACTGCATGGCAGCAAATCGTGCGTGGGTAAAAACCTCTTTCCCCCCTCTGTCCGACTGAAAAGTGCACATGGACAGACACATTTGCAGGACTATAAATCCCACTTTAATGAGAGATGGACACGTCCTTGAGACAGCGAGAGCTGCAGTCTACAAATAAGCCAACAATAGCTGACTGCTGTCACAAGATGGCAGTAATGTAGAAGTCAAGTCAAGTCAAGTCAACTTTATTTGTCAATTCTGCCACATGTACAGGACATACAGAGAATAGAAATTTCGTTACTCTCAAACCCTAGTGATTAAAAAATGCAAATAAAATAATTAAAAAGTAAAAATTTAAATAAATACAATACAATTTTACGTATAACAAAAAAAAAGCTATGCAATATACAATATACAATATTCAAGTAAGGAGGCATAGTAGTGCAAATAGGCAAATAGTGCAAATGGAGATTTAGTAGTATGCGGTAAGAGATAGTGTAACAACAAAGCTGGGTGCAAACAGGTGAGGAGTTTGTGACAGCAGCGTCCAAGATGAAAGGAGAGAGAGAATGATTTACTTTGGTACATTTTAAAATATGTCTATTTTTAGTTTTGAAAAGGCAAGCACTGCTTGCCTTCGTTGTCCTGATGGATGCCCATTGAACCTTCATACTTCAGATTTTCAGAACATCTCTGAGTCATGCCACCAACAGAAATACTCGGATGATTGTTCAGAAGCTGGATATATTAGCAATAGGAAGTAGGGGCTAGTGGATTGATCCAAATATCAATACCAAAATGATATTGTATCAGATCGATACTAGCACAATAGGATCCATGCTTTAGTTTGTTTGTCTTTAAGTTCAACACACTGCTCCCACTCATCGGTGTTATAGTACTCATGTCTGTGTTTGTCTCACACAAGCACACTTTGCTCTACACATTCCTCCATGCCTAGGTGTCTTTAGTTGTCCCGCAGTCATGTGACTCAGTGGCACTGAGGAAGAGCGCACAGGCTGCAGTGAGAAAGCATTGTGTAGGAATACTTTACAACTGCAAACACTGATGCATGTTGGAAGAAAATTCTCTGCAGTGGCAACGACCTCTAACATATAAAAAGACATGACAGAGAGGCCAAAGCACACAGAGGTAAAGAACATCCAGGGAGCTCATATAGGAATGAAAGTGACGTTTGAGACAAAGGTTACCTCTTCAGCCTTACTTAACATTTATCAGACTGATTACCTGTGAACCGTGATTACATGTCTATTCAGGCAAAATAATATAATTAGCCACTGAATTAGGTTAAACAAATTATTTTATTATTTTTCTTTACCTCTAAATTAACTAAGAAAAATGTCTGAAAGAGTAACCTTTTTGTGTTGACTGTCAAGTCTGTTTTATTTATATAGTATATTAAAACAACAGAAGCTGACCCAAAGTGCTTTAAAGACAGACACATTTATATTTACATTTGAAAATTAGTTTTAAAATACGTGAAACGCTGAAAGGTGTGTTTTCTTTCATTTTTTTTGCTATGTCATGTTGTGTATGATATTTTAATTATATATTTTTTGATGCAGTGGATGTTTCTGGCAACTTTTTGTTAACAACAATGTCAATTTTAGACAAAGAAATTGTCTGTAACATTTTGAAATTATGGCAAGTATTGTTCATGTTGATGAGAGAGGTCTCACAAACTCATGTATTAAATATGATACATAGGGCATTATAGGGTTACAGTAAAATCAAAGTTAACACATTTCTCTTCTTTGGCTTCCTGTGTGTTGTTTTTTTCCTGATTGTCTATTTGCCTCTAGAGTTGAAGATGCATTTTACTGAGAAGCATGACAAACCCAATTAAAAGTCCTTATGAAACATGTAGCCAATCTTATTAAAGGATTGGTGCTTTGAGCTGTGGAACAAAAACCGAGACACACTCACGGAAGCAAAACTTCTTTTGATATTATTAATGATTTGTGACAAATAGAGATTTGACATCAGAAAGTCTAATGTCTGATTCAATGAAATGTCTTGTCGAACGAATACTCTTGTAGGAGGAGATCAAATTTGATTTTTCCCTCTTGTTTGAACGAGTGCACAATTAGCTGAAATGTAGTGCGAGCGAAATGCAGTGACAGGCTGTGATCTGAGAAAACGAAGCCAGAGCTACCACCAAAGCTGATATGGTTTTCATATATTATTATCTGCATAATAAGTTTTTTTCCAAGAAGAGTTGACTTTACAAATGATAACACACACCTCTGATGGTGTGAGTACCTCTTTCCATCAGCCAACCTAATATCATACTTTTACTCTGTGATTCACCCCCTCTAGTTCAGCTAGGCTCATATCATATTTAAAGTCACTCTGATTTAGTCCCCCCTGTTGATGGCATATTTCTCATTTATGTTAAATCAAAGAGATGTGGTGTCAGACCTAACCACTGCTCATTACCATCATCACAGGAATACAGGGAGCAATTTACCTGTGGAGATGTGGTAATGCTGAATGAAAATAGGCCAAGCAGGAGCTGAAATGATGTTTCTAATTATGTGGCAACTCTCCCACTGCTCCCATGCTGCTTCTCAAGCCTCCAGTGCCCAGACTTCATTTCAATATTTGCGTCTCATCAGACAAAGATAAAGGGGAACAGCATTTCAAGGTTAGAGGTCCTCCTCCAGCCTTCAAATACTGCTTTGGCAGAGAATGATGAGTATCCCCATGTAGCATCATGCACACAAACAAACAACAGCAATCGCAGTATTGCAGAAAGGTGACACTGTGTTAATTATCTGCCTAAGCAAGCACTGTCAGCTCCTTTTCCTATTTGCTAACACTGACTAAGGCTTCAATCAGCAGCTTGATTCTTATTCACTTCTGGTTTGCACAAGTTTTTATTATGACAGCCGTCTCAGCTCTTTAGGTGTGATGAGAAAAAGCAGCAAGCAAAGGAGAGTGACCGAATTAGCTGAAAGGTTCAGCTAATTCTGTCACTCTCCTTTGCTCGCTTACTGATGTCAGCGACATGCTTGAAAAAGTATAGGACAGGGATATGTTTACTACCTCTTCTCTTAGGAAACAAGCTTTGATTTTTTTTTACCAGCATTTCAGAACTTTCTGTCACGATTTGTAGAGCCAAATCGTGACAGAAAGAGTCAGGAGTGGACCCAAATGCAGGCAAAGGTGGATGATCACAAAAGGTGAGCCTTTACTGAACTGAGCTAAACAAAGCTACAAACAGAGAAAACTTACCAAAACCTAAACTGGGAAAACTAAGAATAAAGTAACGCGAACCTGAAACTACAACTAGCAAATCTGAAAACGCGAGGGGACTGTGGTAACACAGGGGATGACAAGTAATCAGACATGACGAGACCAAGGAGAAGGAAAACTCAATACACTGACATAGGACACGGACTTTCAAAGTAAAACAGGAAACATAACACAGAGGACACAGGACTTGACAAGGGGATACAGAGCAACCATAGAACACAGAGACAGAAGCCAGAAGACTAGAAATGATAAATAATGACAAAAACAAAGTTCAATAATAATACAAAACTCAAAACACTGGGTCACTGACCCAGGACCGTGACACTTTCAGAAGGGGCCTCTGACAATTATGTTTAATTTTTTTCAAAGTTGTATTTTCAGTTCCATTCACTTCAATTTTAATTATATAGAGGCAGGGCACAGTTATCTGTGTCGGCTGGTTGGGGAATGAGGGGGAAAAGAACAGAACTAAACAGAGGATGCGTAACATACTGTGGGAGATAAAAGTTAAAGGCATATAAACACATCAGGTGAGAAACGAGCAGAGTGAGAAACCCTCAGTGAGAGGCCAAGTCCCTCAGCAGCTCAGGCCTATTGGTGCGTGGAAGCTGGAAAGTCCAAGTTCCCAGTCAGAGATGTTATGTGGAACACCCAATCAACTCAGATTTCCCAACTGGAAAGTCGAAACAGATCAACAAACCTTGAGATAGCAAACCAAGATGGTGGCACTGAACATATCTGGTGGTAAAACTGTAAACTTTTAATCTATACTGTCACTCTTGTGTACTTTTTTTTCTCATTAAGTAAGCCATATTTTTTTTAAAACTGCGTGTTTTACACACACACTTGTGGATACACCGTAAGCTGAATGCAAATAGGGTCAGCCTTGTTGAAAACAGAGTTGAGGTGGAATCAGGGGTTATAGAGGGGGAATGAGCAGGGTTAATGGTGAGTTATTGCCTGTGCTGATAATGTACAGACTGCTGCTGTGTCACATCAGCAATTTATTCTAAAGTAAAATCAAAGGAAAACATGAATAAATATGCAAGAGGAAGGAAGAGGAGGGAGGGCTTGCCTGAACAGTTTTTTGGGGATTTTCACTGTAGCCTGCTGCAGTGCTGCAGAGTCTGTCACTCTGTACAGTTCTACTTCCAACCTCACCACGCTGTGGATATCTTCTACTCTGAAAGCTCCGTGGAAATCTGGGACAATTGAATATGAGACTGTTTGACCATAGACAACACCCCCGCACCCCTGCGTTTTTTCTCAACTTAAAAGTACATCTGAACTTATGGACTAAAATCTAAATAAGACTTCCTTATCTAAGGTTAGCATACTGGAACATCTGCTCTAATGAGGTTAATCAGTAACAATACTGGGTATAAAAAGAGCAGACACAGAGGCTGGCTCCAGACATTGTGGAGAGGTTCCTAACATTAAGGGAAAACCGTTTAGCAGTAAAAGAAAATTGTTCTTAATTTGAAATTGTAAAAAATAAATGATCCGGCCTTCAAAGCACAATATTCTTTTTTTTTAAATGAAATAAATAAAGCTGATTTTTTTTTTTTTTTTTACATTGAATGAACTGTCAGCTGACTGACTTTTGAATTTTTGTTTTTGTTTTTTTTCCTTCCTTGGACTGTTGAAGATATAATGTTCCTGGAAACCTCCTTCTGGAATGTGCATCAATGTAGATTGGACCTTCTACGCTAAGAAGCGTGTTGACTGGTTTATGCTGGTAATGATGTGAACCATGGGTCCGATTCCAAAAACAGCTGGAAGGTGTCTCAAATGTTAGGAAAAACACAATGCAATGATTTACAGATCTCATAACCCCATATTTAATTCACAAGAGAACGTAGAAAACAGATTAAATATTTAACACTTAGACCCCCACGGGTCTAAGGCCATTTTCTACCTATAAAACCCGAGAGCAGCCAAATGGCTTTTAGCTAAGCTTTAGCTTCAGCCAAGTGGAAGCTAAATTGTCTAGTCATTCATATGTAAATTGGGTCGTTGAGTCGTTATCTGGGAATTCTGGAGGGAGGGGAGTG
>NW_024582730.1:120192-131989 GCF_018398535.1 Haplochromis burtoni
GTTGTTGTTGTTCGGCTTTTCATTTGTTGATTCACTTGAAGAGCAAGTAACGTAATAATGGGTCAAGTGATCACTTTGATATCTTTCGTGATGCACCGTCATATTTACATTATTTGTACAGTACGAATGATTTGCTTTGGTACCTGCTCAAACTTCAGTTCTCCTCTGTCTGCCTGGCTCCGTTTCTCCAACAGCAAACTCACAGGCAGCAGCTGCCCCGCCCCCTCGCTCAGTCACTTAGTGCCTGAGCTCGGATCATACCAATATCAGGGGGGATTTACGCACAGTCGTAAATTCCCACAGTGTGCACTATGTGCTTCGAATATTGTGTGTAGTTTTTGTTTTATACAGTTGTCAGCCAGGCATCTAACTATGAAAAAATTACACTCCAAAAGACCCCGGGCTTTTGAAAAAACAACCCGGGCTTAAGCCCAGTAAGCCCCCCCCCACTGACTCAGACCAAGTCCTTTGCACTAGATTTAAGCACTTTGCAACTTGTCCTTTTAATGTGCGCCTTTCTCTTGTTTTGTATTTATTCTTGTTATTTATTCCTGTTGTCATACCATTTGTATTTGTTGCACAGTTGGTGAGTAGCACCAACAATTTCATTGTACAATAACAAAAAGGGCTATTCTATCCTAAATGACATTTTCATGTAAATATGGAAAAATCAATATTTCTACAGGCTTTTTCATAGATTGTAGCCTGAACTGTGCTTCACAGGTTGACAAGCCTTTTTCTCTGAGCTGCTCCTTTCACAGCCATTGGGGGATTTCCTTTACAAACTCACATTTTGACAGGTTTATAAGAATGTGTTAGCCTTTAAGATTTTATAAATTCCAGATAGGAATGAACATCTCAACATGGGAAGAACAACAACAACAAAAAAAGACAAATTGAAGTTTGAAGTTTAACTGACACATTGGTCTGACTGAAAAATTACCTGCCTCTAAGCCGGTTTAGTCCAGTGAAATGTGACCCTGATGGTGAACCTGCTTTGAGTATTCCTGTTTGGTTCCCAGGGGGTGAATTAACTGCTGTGGTATGTTGTCAGGCACCTGAGATGGAGCCAGTATAGTGGGTGCTGTTGATGAGTTTCAGACCCAAGTGGCTGTACCTCCATACAGAGCTGAATTCAGCAGCTTAGACCCATCCAAGCTCAAATCAGAGGACAGACTTAAAAGTGATAAATGGCCTACGCATTTAGAAGACCTTAAAAAACCAACTTAAATACATTCACAGTTGTTTCATTTCTGTACATTATCTCAAAGGAACGTTTATGTTAAATCAGTGTTTGATTATTGCCGGATGGTTTGTAAACCATCTATGAACATTAACTTTATAAATCCGTGGTTAAGATTATGCATACCATCTACAACCAATATTGGATTATAATTGGATTATAAGGGTTTAACTGCTATTTATACTTGTTCCAATATTGAACGGTTATCCTTTCTGAACTTAGTAGATGCAGTTTGAAACAGTGTAGGTGTGATAAAGCATAAAGCTCATCTTTGTGTCACACAGTAACAGTTAATCATTCATTACAATGATTGAAGGACACGAAAACCAAAGTGGAAAATGATATTTCAGGCTGCACTCGGCACACAATGCAGATCCCACAAGAAAGTTCTCCAGAGTCTAGAAAGTGATACCTGAACTGTTTGAAGGAGAAAAAGAACAGTAAATACACCATCGAAATCAGCAAATAATATAAATGTAAAAATAAATCCTACAATACTTTCTGGAATGATCATCATAGGTTTATTTTAAACAGAATATGATTAGTGACACGTTTAACCCCCTGGTTCTCAAACTGGGGGTTATAACAAAGATGTTCAGTGAGTACGTCTGAGTGGTTACTTAGAAGTATTGGCAAAATTAACTTCCGTCTCAGAACCTTTATCAGAATATAAAGACAGCATATATAAGATACCTCACATGTGGGGAAAAAAACAGTAACTCTGAATGAACAATGGGCTGTGTCATGACCATTTGCATATTAATGATCAAGGAACTGACCTCACAGCCCATTGTTCATTCAGTGGTGCTAGTTTCAGTCATTGTGCAATGAACTGTTTATAAGGTTGGGGAAACCTGGAGTCAGCTGAGACTAAAGAAGTCACTTGGATGAGTGAAACATTTCTCTCACTAAAACCTAAACCAACTAAAACCTGCGTCCAGATGAACAGAATCAACTTTTTGGAAACTTTGTAGAATATTATATTGCTTTGCAAGTGGGCTGTGGGAGAGCAGCAAGGCTAAATGCTAACTGCTAGCAAGGTTTGGACAAGTTTTTGAAAGGACTGCTTCACCATGATGGTTCATGAAGAAAGCCAGAAAGGCTCTCTACACAGTTATAAATTCATTACAAACAAAAAGAAAAGAGGAGTGTGACACTGACCAATATATTTAACTATTCAAATCCAGGGTCTAGTTTGGCTATAGTAGCCGTCACTACCATCAACAGAACATTGGAATTTGGTGGTGATAGTGTAACTGATTGCCCATTAATTATAGCTTGACCTATCAACATACTCAACCTGATGCTGTGCAGGGTTCCACCTGATAGAAAAAAAATGAACTCCACAGAATAACCATACCATTATTTTTATTGTAGATATAACAGGCTACAATTATAAAAACATGGGGGGGAATTAAAGGTATTTGTGACCCATAAGGTGCAGACCGCAAACCACTGCAGCACGGTATTACAGTATGACTGAGTTCTATTCCAAAGTCCCTTAAATATATTTGCTGCAGGTTGTGATGGCCCATAATTCCTCATACTGATAACAGTTCACTCGATCTGTGTAGCTCCATTCTGCTGGTGTTCTGCTGCATGGTGAACAGGATGTTCGATGTTGGCTTCATGAGACCAATATCTTGCTGCCAAGAGTTCTCTCTTTACCCCACTTTTCACCGTTTAACATTTAACAAAGCAATGTTGGTTTTCTTACACTCCATATTTGATCCTTGAAGGAAAAACCCACCTTAAAAAACACCAATAATGCTGGATACGGTGACATTTGCTTTACAAATTTACAACCAATCAGCCAAATGCATGTGGCCGACCTGACAGAGATCTAGTGGCTGCCCAACATAAAAACATTTGAAACTCTGATGTCACGGTGGATGCAAAAAAAAAAAAAAAAAGAATTTTCTGACAGTCATTCACAGAAAATGTAAACACTTTGGAAACTTGATTGTAATTAAGCATTGTAGAAAACCTTACCCATTTTCCAAGATTGTCATACCATTCATCACAGTACCCACTGATATCCACTGTAAGGTCTTAAACAAATACACGAGCACACCGTAGTGAGTCCACGTCCACCTTCAGCACCATAAACGTTAAAGCACTTCTACCAACACAATATGCTGTTTGTTTATCTTCCCTGTTTGTTAAACTGCACACACCTCGCCGAGACTTAAAATTCACTGACTCTGTAATCAGGCGTCAGATCCATTAGTCTAAGCTCGCACTAAAGCAGAGCCATTAGGAACACATGTTGGAAACTGACATGTGAACCCTGCATCAACGTTTCCATATCAGTAATAGCACCTGACATTTCAAAATAAAACAAAGTATTACTGAGACAATTGTTTTATAATCAGGAACGCTTGATGTAATTAAGAAATGACCTAATCATAGTTTGTCAAATCCACAGTACACAATGGTGAAGTATTACAAAGCCAGTATCAGTTAATATATCAGTACTGAAAGTTTGCTGTTTTGGTTAGGCTCTACTCTACCTTGAAAAGGACAATTTGTTGTTTCCACAGACTTTATGTAGTCACATCAATTAAATGGAAAATTACAGAGTGAGCTGTGGACACAAAGCTGCAAGGGCTAGATACTTTGACCTACTGGAGGAGACCCACTTTAGAGTCTCCATCGTAACTCTTGGAGTTTGCACAAAGGACCAAGAAGTGCAGTGTTTGCTCGTTTATAACAGCTGCAGAAAGAAGACTGCTGCTGATGCTGAAGGTGTTCTGATAAATCCCAACTTGAAGACCAAACAGTGTTACTACAGTAATCTATATAGTTTGACTTCAAAGTGTCACTTTTTTCATGATTGGTGTCAAAACATTCTAATTACATCCACAGCGAAAACGAGCAGTAATTTTACAGGCAAAGAATTCACAGAAGATCACAGACAATCAAATGTAAACAGTTTATGGTCCAATTCGTTTGAATGACAGACCACTTTCAGCCTACACTTGAAGAGCAGACGTGCTCATGTGAGCTGCTTCTCACGGGCATGAGTAGATTTTTCCTTTAGGTTCTCAAAAGGTTGGAAGTTTGATTACATGTGCCAGCCTCATTTCTCCTCCTGTGGTGGGCTAGTTTGCATTCTGTGACAAAGCAGGATTCAATTCAAAGTGTCAGTTTAACTTTACAATTCATTTCCAAACACATTTAAGGCAGGATATCCGACACATGACATCCAGACATTTTAGCCCCAATTACAGAGATTCTTCTTACAGTGTATTTGTCAGGTGAGAGCCTGCAGGCACGGTTTTATCTTTCCTCTCCAATCGTCTCATTCTCTCATTTTAAACATAGATTTGTGTAACACCAGCAACTGAGACAGCAGCAAAGCCTGAACCACAAGTTAGTCCTTAATAACATGGCATCATATATACACACACTGCTTTTTCCTCCATTGTTCAGTCCCTTTCACACTTTGACATGAGGTAAGGTATGGCGCCCAAGTGCAATGCTCAATTGTGCTACATGTACAAAAAGGAAAAAAAAAAACAAAAAAAAAAAAACTTTGCCAGTAGAAGAAAACATCGTCCACTCCAAATAATCCAGGGCTACCTTAATTTCAGCACTCCCACACACGTCTTCATCTCCATCTGAAAAGGATCCTTGTTTTCCATCGGTCACACATAATACAGTGGGCGTGGCACCGTGAGCGATTTCACATTTGTTTTCTTTTTTTAAAATAATCCCTCTTCTGTCCCTCCCAGAGTCTCACTGATGATTAGTGTGTTCAGCTCTGTGTGTTTACTACAGAGTGAGGAGTGGCAGGGTGAAACTGACAGCCCACAGTGTCTCTAATGGGGGAATGAGAAATCACAGCCTGGTTTTCATAGTTCCACTCTGCCTGCTTGAGAAATAATAACAGATTGCACTCTGACAGTGATAAGCTGTAAAAAGGTGGACTGAAGTGTTGCAAAGTTTCACATTTACTCTTCACGTAGTATTCTGTTGGACCAAAGGAAGTGAATGGAAATCTGGGAAAAAGAAAGAATCAGGTTGCTGCAACAAACGGGTCAACAGAAATTTGGAATTTGTGGCCATATTCAAAACTACCGTACTGCAGCAGCTATCAGTCTGAACTTAGTTTGGGTGTTTGTAACACAGAATACTTCTGCCCTCTGTTGTTGATCGAACCCTTTCGGGCAACCAGTCAGAGCCAGTTCCTGTCCTGAGTTCTCAGGTTTATGTTTTCTCTAGTAACACTTAGCACGGGTCAGAGTTAGAAAATGTCTGCAGTGGGTCTTCAGTCAGCCAAGGACACTGGAGCCAATCAGTGACATGATTTATTTAGGAATAATCTTCAGTTTAATTACGGAGTTTAGATCAAAAGCAAGAACATATACATTCATGTTGATTTGTGTATTCAGTGTGTCGCTGAAGATGCTGTGTACAACGCTACTCAGGAGGCTACTCCACTGACTGGTAACCTGCCAGTAAAACAAAACAAAACTCCAGGCCAAAAATCCAATCCTGCAGCTAAATGCTTTCACCAGGCATTTTCCTTTTCAGTGTTCCCCAAGTCAGTTTCCACAGACCCACTCTAAACAATGACCCACCTTGGCCAAGCATCATAGCTAACATTGTCCGTAGCCCATACATGGCAAGTCATCTGGATTTGACCTGGAGACGACTACAGGTAATGGCCGAGCCGTCCGAGCACGGGCAAACGCTGGTTTGGAAAATGCACCCGTGCAGGATCTGGCATGTGGTTTTTGAAAACGGCATCAAGGCAGGCACATATTTGCATACAGAGTGGAGGACTGAGAGCCAATCACGAGTGGTACTCTACACCCACGGAGATGCATTCTAATGACGAAGTGAAGTGGGCTGTCCACTTTGGATCAGAACACTGAATAGCCTTGTTAACATCAGATACGAGCAGGGCCTGCGATCCAGTCCGTGCACACGCTGGTTTCCTCCCACAGAAGGCACTAAGATCTGAGTCACATCTTTGATTCAAGACAAGCGACGCAAATCATTATGATGGAATTGGAGATTGGCTTATTGTATACTGAAGATCTGATGTAGACGGCGCTGTCAGAGTGCACTGAACTGAACTGCAGTCTTGTGCAGAAATGAACACTGAGAGGACGGTCCTTTGAGGTAGAAGACCTGTGTGGAGGATTTTGTGACCGATTAGATTTCAGATCGCTACACTAACAGTTCAGGTGTCACACAGGTAAAAGTCTTTTCCAACCCTTATTTATGAAGACAGAACTGAAGAGTTAAGTCAAGTATTTTCACCGCCTATTTTTTGGAGCAAATTTAAGAGTGCAATCCGATTACCTCTACAAGCACGTATCCTCGTGTGATCAATCAATCGTCTGTTTTACCCCTGAATTCAAAAGGAAACTCTAAATTGTTTGAAATGAATAGATGATGAAACTAATTTATGTGCAGAGAAAACAATTCCTATCCCCGCCCTCTAAAAATCATCAAGTGCCTCAAGTATGAGAGGGGAGAAGAGTCGACCACACAGCTTTCCTTTACAGCTCTATAGCAAACAAACAGGACCACCAAACTAAACAGTTTAAAAAAAAAAAAAAAAGGAGGTCAAATAAAGAGGTATTATAGTTACAGTGCAAAAAAGATGAGAAGTTCAAGCTTAATACAAAAAAAAAATTAGCACCAAACAAAAAAGGAAAAACAAAGACAAGAAAATGCATGCAATTAACTGAGGTATTCAAGTGAAAAGGGCTTATTTATGAGGGCGAGGGGGGAGACATTTAGCATGAAGCAAAAACCACAGACGAGGCTGGTATCCTTACCCTCGGGAACTGACTTCATTCTCACAGTGTCACATCTACTATAGCTTTGGTAGGTAAGGGATGTGAGGAACACTGTTGAAATGAATTGGTCTTGTTCACAAAGACGGTCTGAAAAGATTCCGTGTCACACACGAGTATCCAACTCATAGAAAATTCTGCAGCATATTGAACGGGTGAGTTTCTCTTTTTTCCTCGTATCAAAACTGGATGATTTGCTGTGGAAAGACATCTATTGCGCAAGACTGACCAAGTCGACTCCATCCACTCTTAGCATCGCTAAAACCAAATCGCAGAGATAATGCCTTAAACATCTCACCTGGCTGTCGCACTACATATAGCCGTAGACTTGAAACATTTATAGAAGCCATCCAGTTGTCTCGGTTTATACATAAGCTACAAGAACATGCAACCTCAAGTGCGGTTAGAAACTAGTTTAAATTACAGTAACTGGGAATGTTGTAATTCCTATCCATTTTGCAGGATGACGGTGAGCCTTAGCATCTAAGGCCGATAATATCATTTATGCATTTCATATATATTTATATACTTTGCTACGTATATGATTTTGGTGTCAATCTGACCACACCATTTTAAAAATAACAGATCCTAATGGAATAAGTGCAAAACTGATCAAGAATACATTTCAAGACAGATTAGACAGAAATGCCACCAGGTGTTCGCTCCAGTGGTATCTGTTAGCCACGTCTGCCGTTAGCATTTTACAAACCGCTTTAAAACTGACTGGCACTAGTGCACAGGCTGAGGAGTTTAGCGTTTTTTTTTTCTTCCTACATACACCTCTGATTGAACTATGTACAATCTAATACTACACAATAAGCATAAGCCTCATCTCACTGACACAAGGTTAAAAACAGATGACAACAAAAAGAACAGTGGGGAATTGACACTGTGACCTGACCTTTTTTTTTTTTTATATATATATAAACACTTTGCTATACGTTAATAAAGCACTCATGATTACACAAAGCAGAAAGGAAAAGTAAAGATTGTGTTTGCGCAAAAAAAAGAAAGGTAGAATATCTAATGTGAAATAGGCTGTGATATCAGTCTTCTTCAATTGTTGTGTCTGCACACAGTGTTCCCTGGGTGCCGTTGTTGTGCCATCACAGGCTAAAGATACAGGGCTAGTATCGTGCTGTGTTTGGAAGCCGACGTTGCTCTGTCGGCTTCGGTAACTTAGGTGCTAATGCTGACAGCTCAGTAAGAGAGCTCAATTGTTTTGGACCTGAGGTTGATTGGCTTTGAGGCTGCGCAGAGCTCGTCGCGCCGCTGCCGACTTGGCAATCCGGTAGCTGCGGCCAACACCTTTAAACTTGCCCTTTCCGACGACCTCCACCGTCACGCGGACTTTCCCATCATACGTTCTTTCTGCGGGGCTGCAAAGACAGGAGCAGGAACAGGGAACAACTGTTATTCTGAGTAATATACCAGCATTCTTTAAGTTGAATATCACACGTCGAATAAGAAATGATTCAAAAAGGTAGGGAAAAAAAGGTGTTTTAAACCCTTTAAAACATGAACCATGAAATAACTCCCAGAAATCTTTAATTGTTTTGATAACAGTGTTTGTTGAACCTTTAGACAAAATATATAACAAAATATATCAAATTTGAATCTGCATATATGAGTATTAATTTGTATCACATTTGCTACATTAGCCACATTTTGCAATTCAGCCATTAAACATTTATCATGCAATTTATATCATTTTTTTTAAGGAAAAAGAAAAGTCACGCTGATGATGTAGAAGTCTCAAAAACACACAAAAACCCTTGTAATCAAATATGATACGCTTCCAGAGATGGAGTTTTGCATAAGTAAGAAGATGTCAGAGACCAGTGTTAGTCCAGTATGATTAGTATACCTTTTATATTTTGGTCATTATGCTAATTACACACTGTCCAAAAGTTTAATACCACTAAATTCAGCTGCCCTGAGTTAATAGCATCCACCAAATCCTTTCTTCTGTTTCTTTAATAGTTGATCCCATCTTAAAGAAAATATAATTATTTTGTTATCTATAAATTTGTACATGTCAAGCTGTTATTTACATATATTCCTGAACAGAAAAAACTACTTTTAGTGGTGGAATATTTTGCTCGATTAATGTGTGATGATATTTAAAAATCCTTTTGAAATCACAGCTGGCCTAATAAATTTAAAGCACTGCACTTTTGCCCCTGTATGTACAGTCAGTGTAGCGAAGCTGTGCTCTTCATGTCCTACCTGAACTTTGCAGTTTCTGGTTCCATCTCGAGCAGCTCTCTCACAGGAGAGCGTGGCACATTGGCAGAGAATTTCTCTGTAATTGGTGAGGGGATGAAGATTGGTGAGGTAGAAAGAGATGGTATCATGACGATTCAATTGACACAACCACAGAAGTGGCAAATTATCATGAATGTTTGCAGTCATTCAAGCTCTCTGCATGCGCTGCCCATCAATCATGGAGGATAAACAAGAAACACAGAAATAAATAAAGAAACATGCTTCCACTCTTTCTCACCTATAAGTGGCCTCATCATTGGATAATACACTTGCCACACAGTCTCCAATGACATCCTGCTGTCCATGTAAATTGCTCCAGCTAGCGACTCAAAGATATCTCCCATGGCCTTAGGGACTTCAATGTCCTCCTCCTTCTCTTCGTCTTCTTCGGAGCGCCGCAGCTGGAGACAAAAACAACAAAGCTGTGCGTCAGCTGACACACTGACAGCTGTAACACCCCCAACCAGTTACAGCTGCCCCTCCCTGAGCCCCTTTCTGTCAGAGGTTTCTTCCTGTTAAAAGGGAGTTTTTCCCTTCTCAATGTCTATCTGCACTCTGACAGGTTGCACTGATGGCAACACAATAACCAGATCCCAGTTAATTACATATGGAGTCCAGTACTGTTCCCAGTCTGAGGCTTCTTATATAGTGCTTTTCTACTCTTAGCACTCAAAGACTTTTACACAACTCATTCACCCATTTGCACAAGCACTTGCTTCTATGCTCTCTAACATTCACATGCATTTATTTCCGATGGATGCACCGGAGAGCAACATGGGGTTAGCATCTTGCCCAAGCAGACAGGGATCGAACCATAACCCTTCCAATTAAGTAGGTGACCTGCTCTACCACCTGAGCTGCAGCCACCCCGTGTTAACTCTATGCTATCAGCCTAATCTTCTTCTGTGTAATGGGGACATTGTGAGTGACTTTCCTGTAAAGCTGCAGGATTTAAGCCTCTGTCTGTTTAGCGTTACCAACTCACATTAAGTCATCTCTCCATTGCTTTTACAGCTTTTTCTGTCTGATTTGACCCCCAAATATGTTATTTTATTGTTCAGCTTAGGGCGCTCTGCAGAAACATTGAGAAAGGATTAAGCCAATGGCTATGGTAGGAAAGAGTGTGCAAGTTATTGCTTAATTTCTTTCTCTCACTTTTTTATTTTTATAAATGCGTTCTTGTTTATATGCCTGCTGTCCCCTAAGGCATAAAAGTCCTTAAGCACAACGAAAGGAGATTTTGGTGCCAAGCTAGCCTTTTGCAGACGAATGAAACCCAAACGTTGGAATATGAAAACAGCTTAATAAAAGCTGACAGCCTCGTTATTCGCGGCGAGCGGTTCTTGAACTTATTTCAGAGGGCGAAGCTACAACAACAAAGACTAGGCTTCTTCCTGCAGAAGCGATAATAACCATATTCTTCAGAGAAGCAGGACTCACCTCAGAGTCCATGCCTTGCATTTCATTCTTCTCCAGCTGAAACTGCACAAAGTCATCAATGACGTGGAAAAGCTCTGGCGAGATGGCCTTGAAGTACTTGTGATAATCGTATTTAACAGCCAGAGAGGCAAAGATGGTGTTGTTGACGAGCGCTGAGCGCAGGTCGGTCAGTACTCCAGGAGAGTGCTGCCGTGGGTCTTCGTAAAGGTGCTTTGTTATGAGGTAGTCTAGAATTGCATCGCCAAGAAACTCCAGCCGCTGGTAACAATCTGAGAAAAAGTGAAAGAAGCACAGATTTGTCAACTGGAGATGCACAACTAACAATGAAGGACAAAGTCAGTAAAGCATAAGGTTTACTGACCTGTAATGGTGTTATAATGGTAGGAAGCGTGAGTGAAGGCTTGCAGGAGATAAGCCTTGTTCTTAAAAGTGTAGTTGATCTTTTTTTCAAAGTTCTCAAAGCCAGATATGAGGTGGTTGAGAGTTCGTTCTGCATCTGGATGGTCCAGCATGCAGCGGGGTGGGATCTTGAGCCAGCCGTAACACAGGTCTGCGACTTGAGTATGAGTGTGAACCTGTGCCGCTGCTCCAGTCGGTGGACCTCTCTCCAATGGTAAAACCTGTTGTCATTTTATTAAAAAAAAATAATAATAATAGGAGAGAGAGAGAGTTTTGCCTTGCATTCTTTAAAACGTTACTTTCAAACAGTGCCATGTCTGTAAAGCTTGGGTCCTTCCAGATTTGAGCTGATGCAAGTACTCGGTCCATAATTCTCAATATTTTATGCATCACAAAAATTAACATCATTAACATCACTGCAATGTTTTCCTGAACAATGCATGTTGCCACTCAAACTCCATAAACTCCATGTTAGGATGCAGGGGGAGGAGCTTGCTTAACTTTGCGATCGCCTGACTGGCATGTTCAGTAACTGACATTTATCTGAATTATTTATAATTAATATGAAAATATTATCAAATATAATTAACCATTTATTTGAACTGAGTCAGGAACATATAAGACCAAAAGT
>NW_024582730.1:132014-199893 GCF_018398535.1 Haplochromis burtoni
AAAAGTTTGTTCTGAAAGCTGGTAAAGTACATCCAAATCAGTATTATAATTCATGTATTAAGTTCAGGCCCAGGTTTAGTTTTTTCTATAGTTATTAAATAACACAGTAACAAAGTATTTGCCACTTTCCACTGTTACAAAAGTGAAATCTAAATTTGAAGAAGCCACTTTCATCTGTGGTTTTCACTTTGGACTACTCAGGTTCTCTGCAAATGCTAAACAAGCCTGAAAGAACAAACAGGCAAAGGAAAAAGTGCATTCTCCAAAATCGGGGAACTCTTTTATAGATGTTATAATAAAAAAAACTTAGGGAGAAGCAGTGGCAGGAATTATTCCACATCATGTTTATGCTCATCAAAAGGACATGTGGTTTTATTAGGATTCTCAATTGATTCATTTTTTGTGCGTGTTCATTTGTTTCTGCATTGCGATGCATTCTGAGCTCACCTTGAGGCCCAGTGAACACAGGAACATTTGTGCAGCTCTCTCTCCACAGCTGGTCAGGTAGCAACCTAGCAGAGCCTCGACACAGTCAGCGATGCTCTTGTCTGCGATGCACTGCTCTGTATGCAGGTCGTAGGATATGGACTGCTTACCGAGCTCAGTGCCACAGTTCTCTTCCGATGGATTCCAAAAGCCTACCACAAAGTCATCCTCCTCACCGGCCTTGCTGGGGTCCAGGTAGCACATTGCATCCCACGAGCTGTAGTCAAACTCCTCAGGTGAGGGCCCACTGGGCACCTGCTCTGTGGGGTAATGAGCTGCGGTTGGATGGGAGGGCTTCTTGGGGGTCTTCCAATCATACGGAGATTCCATAGCTGGTGAGGAGCCTGAAGCTGGAGTAAGATTGGGAGGGAAGCCACTCAACGAGATCTTCTTCCCAAATGCTCCAGATCCCAGCAACATGTTGTCAATGAAGCGGATGTGCTCCTTGTAATACTCAAGATCATCTTCCATGTTCACTTCATCTTTTGGCTCATCTTTCAGCATCAACTCGCCATCTTCATCTACATCCTCGCCCTCGTCATCATCCTCATCATATTCGTGTCCAGATCGCCCGTTAGCCAAAAGCTCCTCTTTGGCCTGCATGAGGAAAAAAAAAAAAAGTCAATATAGTCCAAAAATCAATAGTTCATATTTCTATAGTATAATCACTGAAGTCTCTTCAGCACAAATTAATTTCTCCTGGGAGTAATTAAGTAATGTACTGCATTAGGTTTAAGAAAATTGTTCTGTGTCATGTATGTAATGCGTTACCTTTTTAAAAATAATAACTCCAACACTGATCACACAACAAAGAGAAGAAACGCCTCCAACGCACACAAACATTTGAGCACACAGCTCATTAGCATGAATGTAATCTCATTGATATCCTGTGGAGCCAATGAGAATTGATAAGGAATCAAATCGATAACCAATAACAATAACGTAATCAGAACTGCTGAAGCAGGTTTCCAGAGGCAAAATTAATCAAAATGCAGCTTTAAGTATGTGAGCTGTCATTCATAGCCTACAGTTTAATGTGTGTTTACTGAAGTATGCATATATAGACTACACATTGACATTAACAGACGATATGTCCTAAGCATTATCAAAAAACATAACTAAACTCTTAATAAAAGTCTAATTGTGCACAGCGCCTGTGTCTTGCTCCATTTTGTGAATGTTTCTGTAAAAACACAGAGGAGACTGCTATCTGAACTAAATTAGAAAATGAGCCTGTCTCAGTGTTTTACTGCTTTTTATTGTTAAGCATTAGTTTTATTGCAATTTATTTCTGTTTTACATTTTCCTGCAGTTATTTCTGGGACAGTATATCATTCAACACAAACACAGTATCGCAGGCCTGTTTTCAGCACTCTGGATATTTCCTGCATTCACACAGCATTAGTCCATCTCGTTTGTTATGCCACTTTTAAGCACTGTTGATGCGCCTAATTAAAATCATGTGGGGCACCAGGTTACTTTCAGTTCAGCATAAAGTTGAATTTGTCTTTGGCCTGTTCTCTTAGCAACAGACTTTCATAGATTATTGGTACAATCTGGAGCAAAGGCTATACAGCATTGTGTAATTTCCCACCTCCATATGTGGATGACGAAAAGGGATGCCAGGGATGAAAAGTATATAGAAAGCTAGCACCACACGAACCATGAACAAACCGTCAGGTGAACATCTAATTTTAATGGTACGTATCATCATCATCACTTCAAAAATAGATCTCCTTAAAATGTTCAATGACTGGATGTTTGGGCATATGGTTTGATTCACTGAAGGTTATTATCTAAAAGGAAAAGATTTTAGTCTTTTCTGTTTTAGGTTGTTCCTTTTTAGCTCACATCTGACCATTAACTGTGTTTTATTTCAAGCCGTTTTTCCCAAGTGGTGTATAAAAGAGTGTGTCGAAGGATTTTGGTTTTTAACCTTCATTATGAAAAACATTATCTGAGCTCCAGGAGTTCAGATGAGAGTTCAGACCTGTTGGACATGCAAGCACACAATCTCACCACGAGTTGCAAAACACGGAGAAAGTCTGCCCTCTACTGGCCCGTCATCGTCATTACATGAAACAACCTTTGGAAACTCCTCAGCGAACACACCGATCAACTACCACACAACAAAGAGAAAAAAACAGAGCGTATAAAGCTGCAGTAATCCACTGACCTCCTCTGAATTCATTCTGTCGGTGCTGCTCTTGTCCTGGTTGACCACATATCCAGGAGGCAGCCAGTTAACTGGAGGGTCGAAGATGGACACCACCATTCTGCTAGGAAGCCCTTTCTTCTTTCCCAGACGGTACAGGTTACAGTTGCTCACCTGGACATCAGGCAGAGTGTGAGTAACACAATGAAGTCATCTTGTCTTAATGGACACTGTGACATCAGGACACAGTGCAAAGATGAGTTCTTAAACAGGTTTGCAGCCGTTCCCAAATGACACTAATCAACAGACCAAATGCTAATGCATCCAAGTCATTTTGTGTCATTTGCCTTGTTGTAGACAGCGATGAAAGCGTGTACATCTTCAGCCGGGCTGCATTCCATTATATACTCTTACTGTGTACACACATGCACGGCCTGTACCTTACTACTGCCACACGGTTCAGAGAAATAACATGTGTCTCACCTTCTTGCTGCGCATGTAGCTGAGACGTCCTTCGTGAGCATCAGGGTAGGTACAGAACAGGTATGTAGTGATGGCATGCTTCAGGAAAGAGTCACCGAGCATCTCCAGCCGCTCCAGGTTGAAGCCGTCGCTGGCATTAGACAAGGTCAGGGCCTGCAGGATGAGACCGGGGTTGGGCCCCAAGCTCTTGGGTGAGTTTGCTGCGTGGGATCCATGCTGGGGACGAGCACAGACATCAGAAGGTGCTGTGAGAGTGTTGGGACTCGTGGCTGCTCGGCTGCAGACTGAGGTAGCTTTTTTTGTGTGGTCTGAAGTCCTCCCCGATGTACATTCATCACTAGGCTGTGGAGGACTGGAGTTGGGCTTCTTCAAGGTGTGAGGGGGCTGCACAAGAACTGAGGTAGTGCTTTGTACTGATTTGGAGCTCTGCAGCCCAGCAAAGCTGAGCTGGGAGCATTGGCAATTGTCACATTGGGGAAGGTGCTCATTTTGGTTGCCATCGTCACAGCTAGCAAAGAAGGCAGTGCCATTAGTTAGGTTCCTGGTGCAGGGGGCTTCTTCAGAATCTAAAGCTTTGAAGTCCTCCTGCTCAGACATGGAAGAGTGCTCACCACTGGGAAGCATTAGGGAACTGCGATCAGGGCTTATAGTCTCTTGGTGCTTACAGTGACTGGCACCTTCCTCGCTGCAGGACTCAGGGCAGGATATGAAGGTTTTGCTGTCAATAGACCTTTTCCAGCCGAAGTCCAGGTTTGGATATCTGCCACATACAGAGCATCTACATGTTAGCGTGTGCACACACACACAAGTTGTTCACAAACAACAAATCCTAAAAGAGAAGATTTGGTTTTCTTAACTAAGATCAGACATTAACACTAACTCATCAAGTCCCAATGGGAAACTTTGGTCTTGCCATTCTTGTGGATGTTACTTTGACATGTGCCACCCACATCAGCATTCTAACAACTTTATCATGCAATCAACTCGTTTTACTGTGCAATAGGAAAAAATGTGCAATTTTGAGGACACCAACATTTATATAGTCCTTTCCTAGTCTAATAAGTCAAAAGGCTTTACAATCTAACCAACAGTCACCCATTTTCTACACTTGCACTCCTATGAACAGTTTTAATTGTGTTTGTGTATGAATCTTTTGGAAAGTGTGACGCAGAAATCTGTTATTCTATTGTGTATGTAACAGCAACCTGAAGTCAGGGGGGAGGGTCTGGACTCCCACTCCGGCCTCACTAGCTGTCTGAGCTCTGAGCTCCTCAGCAGTCAACAGGCAGTGTAGGCGGTAAAGAATGCTGGGCAGACACACTGCTTTTCTCCACAGGGAGGCTGGAATAGGGTGGATGGCACACAGTTCTGGGACCAGGATCTGACAAACACAAAGCACATGAGACTGGGATTGTCGGAATAAACAGCAACTCACAACAAGACTTCGTCTCTGGCACTCACTGGTCTAATAATTCCTGAAAGCTAACAGATCACCATCAACCCTGTCCACACACATGATCATGCCATATTAAATAATGCATCTTTGAGAATAGTATTCTTTGATATAATAGGTTATAGGAATCAGTAATAATAATAATCATCATCATCATCATCAATCCATCCTCTTTTCCAGTTCAAATCCACAGTAGGGCTGGAGCCAGAGAGACGAGCGTTTACCCCACAGCCAATTCAGAACCAGTATCTGGACTGTGGGAGGAACCCCGAGCACCCGGACACAGACACAGGGAGAACATGCCCACTCTACACAGAAAGACTCCAGCTGACCAGTGGATGGAAACAGGACCACTGTACTAACCAGCAGTAAAGTGATATCTAGAAACGTTCTTTAAAAACACACAAAAATGAAATATGAGCATGTCCCATGTTCCTTTACACACAAAATTATACTAGGTTTCCTACACTGATGGATATCTCCTCACCCTACAATCTAACAGAGGCAGCGAGTACCTGTTTGTTCTGTAAACTCTCCCACTTGGCCTTCCTCTTCTCTGCACTGCTGAGTGGCAGGGCTTTGCCCTTCTGGTTTAGGTGTCGAGGGGTTAACAGGTTCAGTCTGCGATGGGACAAGAGAGTTGGAAAGCCTGGTCACCATAGTGAACATTTAAATTTATATATACGCATAGTATTAAACAAGCACCCCCCCAGGTTTGCCTTTTTCCTCCTGACCTTTATTCCACACTTCTGTGGATTACATATTGACAGTTCTCATAAAAGCTAGCATGTAAGCATATTCACACTTGGAAATGGCATTAATCTGTTTATTGCCTTTCATGAAATAACCAGTACAGACTCCACTCTTGGCTATAACATTATTATTCAGGAAGGGAGGTACTTCCTAAAAATAAAAATTGCTCCAATTCCTAACAACACAATATTTATGCAAAGCCAAGTGGAATCGCATATCTGCTTCTGTGCTTTTCTGTGTTTTCTCACATGCCTGAGAAAACTGTCCTTGTCCACATAATTATGAACCTGGCTCCAGATTTGGTGCCACTGACCTGGAGGAGGTGTGGTCTACATCCAGGAGCGGCTGGTTAAGGTTTGACAAGTCCAGGTTGTACTTTGTTTTGTAGTACTCAGCGAAAGTCTCATACTCTGGCGAAGGAAACTTGCTCAGTGGTGTCAGGTCTGCGTACACATCAGCGACATAGAAGCGATGAGGCTGGTCGAAGTTGCGATACCTGGAAAGTAGCAGCGAGGCGATTATCACGTCGTTTGGCTCAGCGTATACTTCATACAGCTGACACGTTCACACAAAATCAATCCAGTACAGACACGTGCCGCTCCACTACCTTGGAATGATGACAGCATCCTGGTAGTCCTCCAGCTTAAAGGTGAAGGGGTTCTGCTTTGTGTACTGAGTAGTAGGAATGCCAGTGCGGGCCTCAGACTTCTCAATGTCTTCCATAAACTTAAAATCCATATCTAGTGTGTTGGAGTCTCCAACTGAAGAAGCCAAAGGAGAGAAGGAAAGATGGTTAACGAACATTTTAACACAGGTGGAAATGAATTTACAAACTGAACTGAGCACTCACCAACATTCAGAGGTAGAACACAGTAAGCAGAGTCAGCCATTGTGGGCATGAACTCCAGTGCAGGTTTCTCCAGGCGGAGAATATGGGAGAAAATGTACTGGTGGAGACGAGTGATGAGGTCGAGCTGGGCAGTGGTGAGCGTGAAGCCAGACTTCTGCAACTCGATGGAGATGGTCACCTCACCAGAGCGAGTGTACACCGGGAAATGGGGAATCTGGATCAAAGCAAAGCTGCTCGTTTTCACATGTATAACACGTCTACAGAATAAATGCTGAAGAATATTGTGAAGCACTGAGGTACTCAAATGTGCCGAAGCAACGTACTCGAGGTATGGGTTTGGCAGTCAGTATGCCGAAGCACCTGGTGGTGTCCTCTGGCGGGTAGAGCTTTCTTCTACGGAAATTGAGCTCATCAGGGAGGGGAGTGGTGAGCACCATCCCAATCACATACAGGTAGTAGCTCTGCTCCGGTACTGCATAACAGTCACACAGACACTCCGGTATCTGGAGATGGCAGAAACGGGACACAAGATTTTTGCACAGTACTGTATGCTCATTGAGTCAGCCCTCATGTTTCTCTATCCGGGTTTGCCTTTACTGCACTGGCAGTGTGTTTGGGATGAAAACTCATTCAACATTAACCAGTAACATGTTTTCCATATGGTAGTGCACTGCGGATCAAAATATGACTGTACTTTTCTTGCATTCATAATTCCTTCAATCATAATTCCAACCACACTGGATAAAGTTCAGTTCAGATACCGTTCACCTGCTGATTATTTTTTCTAGGCCTGCTACTTGTGTTGACCTCCACTTGTCCAGTTTCCTTCCTTTTTTAAAGGTCACCATGTCATATTTTGGCAAGTTTACAGTTTGCTAAACTAAAGCAAATAGTGTGCTTTAGCAACAGGCTGCTAGTAAAGCATTTAAAGATACAATGTAAAAATGAGTCTTTGCTAATGTAAAAGTCAGTGTTAAATGGCTTAACTTGGCTCTGAAAATGTCAGGCACTGAAACTGGACTGATAAGTACGAAAGCAGCCAGCATCTAAGGTCTTTCACAGTTTTTCTTTAAAGAAGTCTGGAGTACTACTGCTAAAGCCTACTTTAGAGGAAGCAGAATACAAAGAAATGAGGGGAGCACAGTGCTGTATATGCCAACACATTTACTTACTGGTGCGATATAGCAAGGTTCTGCCAATCCAGAGAGTCAGTGATGAGTTTGGATACAGCCAGTTGGACACCCCCCGCCCCCCCCATCCCCCCATATCACCTCAGATCTTTGCAGCTGAATTACTTCAAAAACAGTGTGTAAACTGGTTCAGCCGTGCCCTCCCTGCATCAAATGCCTGCCTGTAATGAGCATGACGTACAGCTTTGGGGTAGCACTGCCTTCTCTTCGTAGAACCAGGCCGGCCTGGGACACTGGTCTCCTCCTCATCGTGAAGATCAAGCTCCTCCTCGTATTTTACAGTCTCCTTTCCCACGGGCATCAGGTGATCATCCAGTTCACCTTAGAAGGAAGAGGCAAAAGATGAAGCAATGAAGACAAAAATAACAAGATTAGTCTGCAAGATTGTTATTGTGGTTTTACCTATTTTGTGGAGTTTCTCACAGCATACTAGTGCAACTGCCTTCTCTGCCACTCTTGCACAATTCATCACTGGACCCTGTAGGTGCAAGTCAAAATATCAATCATCCTTTAGAAATATAAAAGGAGCACGTCAAAATGTTTACACTGGCAATTTTGAAAACTATAACAGCCTTCCTTACATTGACAGGAACTCGCAGAGGGGAGTTTATAGGCAAGTAGAGAGTGGACTGGAAACATCCATCTCCCATCTCCATGGTTTTACATTTTGGTGCTAGGTGTGTGAATGGGTCGCTGGGCAGCCGAGCACAATACCTGAACACCAAGGCAGAAAGACCTTTTCAAATATTTATGGCAATATTTTGATAGATACAGAGCTCTGCTGGTTCTTTCTCACATCTCAAAGTGCTTTACTGTTTTTTGCCACTTGTACCCAGGAATCATGAATGAAACACACACACCTCGAGGAAACTCACACTGGCACAGAGACAACATGCAAACACTCCATCTCTTTATTACAAACTTAGTGCTGATGCGATGGCGATTGGACTGTGTGTCTGACACTTTCACCGGATTGGGAACCCTGTACTGTCTTCAGCTATACTGACATGTAAAATGATGAGTGAGAGAAAAAGAAGCAGCAGTATCATGTATATGTCGGCTCCATGCAAGCAGAAACCGTGGGCAGCAGTTCACATGGATTTAAAGTGACAAACAAAAAGAGGCTGTTTGGAGCAACCGGCAGTCTCGATCAATAACAAAGTATTTGAGCTGGAAAGAAAAACATTCTGAAAATCAGAAAGCACACCTGTTAATGTGACCGATGGCCGTGTTGATGGTGACTCGAGGACCTCCATCCTCAGACCGCAGGACATAGGGTGGTAGAATGTTGTCATCATCCATCACCTGTTCCACTTCAAACTCACTCACCTCCACTGACTTGGAGCACTTATTCCTTAAGATCTGTTTGAGAGAAAATTAGGTCATTTGGCCCCTAAGCCAACAGACTAAGCATCTCAGTCTTGTCAGATAAAGAGAAAACATTACTTTTTCTATGGCCTTGTAGGTACTGAGATCTTCTTCAAAGGCTTTGGTCCTCCCAGTGTCAGCCAGCATGATGTAGTTGGAGACAGGTGCCCGAGCTCGGCCTTTGGACTGGACGTAGGACCTGTACTCTGTAGGCAAGTCAAACCGCACCACCAAGTTACACTTTGGAATATCTACGCCTTCCTCGACGATGCTGGTGGCAATCAGAAGGTTAGTTTCATGAGCCCGGAATTTGCGAAGAACCTGTCAGGGAAGGAAAAGGGGTCCTGAGTTCAGGAAGTGATAACAACAAAACAACCAAGAATTTAGCACGGTATCCACACATCTCTCCATCGTTCATTTTCAAAATCCAAGTTTTCTTTTATATTCAGCACAATTTCTTCCTGTAGTTATCTTATCAGATTCAGTGGCATCGTCCGAACCCGGTGACCAGGTGCACAACATTTGCGAAAAGCACCTGACCGAGAAAAGTCTAGAAAGAGAAAGTGTTGTTGCCATGGTGCTCACTGTGCACACAACCACAAGTGCTAGCTCACAGGATTAGAGAAAACCATTAAATAACTCCAAACACATTTTTAAGACCTGTTCCAAGGTCCTCACAGGTCAGTGGGGTCAGAATGACTCTTTAGAAATAGTTACACTTGACTTTTCACAGAGTGCCACACCACTCAGAAGCTAATATGGAGAGAGTGTGATGACTGACATCCCCAAGTTATCTCTCACTTACCTCCTCTTGCTTCCTGAACTCCACCTCCATTTGTTTGTTGCGTGCCTGGTTCTTGCCAATGCTGTGGCCAGTGATGAAGTTGCTACTTATATAAGCAAGCTCTGGGTCCTGCTTCCCTGCCTCCTTGATAAGACTGGAGAACAGAAAGAGTGTCAGTGATAACTCACCAAGGATAAAAACGTGCAGCCAGTCAAACAACAGACGCCATCTTTCCAAACTTTTATGATTTATCACCAACTACCTGCTGCACTGACGATTTAGAGGGCGCGTTCATTCTCACCACATGCCTCTATCACTCAGCCACCAAAGTAAGAACAGAAAGGGTATTTTGGTACCTTAAGATGTAAACTCAATGGCTCTAAACACCGGGGATTTTTTTAAAATCCCAAAGCTACGATCGTTAAGCTAGCCAGTGTATCTTATTTTGCCTCACTGTTACTGCTTTAAAAATACTTTTTTTTAACACCTCGAAAAATTGTAAAAACGCAGACGAATTTTATATGATATCATCCATTTATGTCCACTAATTACAGACTATGACAGGCAGATTAACCACGAGTCAGTGCTCTCTCCTGCTGGTATTACTCCAGTTTCCTTCTGATGTCTGCAGCACTGACTGACTGACACACACGAAATAACACCAGTCTCCAAGCTGAAGCAATTATTCCTTGAAGTCCTTACCGATTGAGGACAACAGCTGTATAACGCCTCTCCACAAAGATGATTCCACAAAGGATATTTGTGAATGGAGAGGGAAAGTTAGCTTCAGGCCTCTCTTTGGCTTCCACCTCTTCATCCTCATCTTCATCCTCAGAGTCACTCCAGGACACATAGTTGTCCTGGTTGCGGTTGTTGTACCACTCCACACTTTCAAACTGCTGCCGCTCAAACGGCTTGTATTCGTGCAGGATCTCAAGCAGCCGTAGGACCTTTGGCGTGACAAACTTGAGGTCCAGGCAGGCGGGGGAGAAATGCTCCTCACAGAGAGCGTGCACTTTGCGCAGAATAGTGTCCGTGAAGAGTAGAAATTTGCGGCTGAGTTCCTCCTGCTCGTGTTTGATGTACTTCTGAAGCTCGCGCACCATGATGCCTGCTGCCTTATCTGCACACCAGGGCCCCAGCACCTGCAGTACGGCCCGGCAGTCATTGAGGACCTGGACGGGAAGGGCACAGTATAAACAACAAGTTCACAGAGTAGGCTGTTCTACAGCTCACCTTTCTACTTGTAATTTTAGAATCTTTTCTGGGGACATTTTTCCATCATCATGGCTGGATAGCCACCAGTAAAAATCTCCCAAATAAGCATGGCAAATTACAAAATCTTCTCAGGTATACCCAGTATACCACATTATGACTGTTTCAGCAACCTCCCTTATATTGATACTAAAATTATTATTCCTTATCCAGGGATGATGACCATTATTCTCTCACTGATGAATTCAAAAATACTGGCAGTTGTACCCTTCAGCCTTCTAGTATGGTATCAATTTTGGCATGGTGACGACAATACCACAACATTTTATGGCTGAGAGGTAAAAAGTGCGGCGAAGAATCCACTAATGGTGCTGAAATCATAATAGCTGCTGACTGCATCGGCCCGATGAGTAGTTACATTTCTCGGGAGGCGCACGTCCACTTATGTCTTAGATTTAGTGCTGAAGCATAATTCAGGCATTACATCGATGGTTAACGCTCAGGGATCAGAAAATGCATAAAGCAACAGCCTGATGAGTCCAACACATGGGTGTACAGTAAGGTTGGGCATGGACGTATATATCGACTATCGCCGACAGGCTGAGGCTTTCACCCATCGTTTTTACAAGAGCAATTTATTTATTTATTTGCCCATGAGCAAGTTTTCTAATAATGTTGGTTGAAGCTAAGAGAAGCAGTCAACGGAAAAAATAATGACACTATTTTAACAGCATCCTCTTCTAGCTGCAAACAAATGCAGTAATTCATTTACTCAAACTCATAACAGTAAAAAAGAAAGGCAGTAGCCTACGTTCAGAAAAAAATCAAAAACATTTTATTTAAATTAAGAAAAAACCCACAATGGTGGGGAGGGAAACAAAGAGAAACTGCCTTCTTTTTTCCACTATAACCGTGTTTACAGGCCGTTCCAGTGTTTGTCTGACTTACACACTCGACCAAACAACAAATACAAAATTAAACCAAAAGTAAGTTAAAAATAAATTTAAAAAAAAAAAAAAGTTAAAAAAAAAAAAAAGAGAAATCGCCAACGTAATGTACAGTCTTCTGTGCAAGTTGGCGCATCTCAATTAAATAAATAAATGAATATTCCAAAAACTATATTAATCCTGAAAGAAAGAAGAAAAGGTAAAATATTCCCTGCAAACAAAACAAATTCTGAATGCGCAAATCAGTCTGTGCACGATTACATTGGTCACCCATCAAAAACTGACCTGCATGACTATCGCCGGTTATTGGACTGATGGTTGTTGGTTGGAAAATTTTGACATATCGCCCAACCTTCGTGTACAAATATACAAAACCTGCAAAAACGATGCTGGTCTTTTCTGCGGTTAGTGAGAGGCACAGAAACCACCTCCAGAGTATGATGAAGTAAATAACCGTAGGATAAATAAAACTGAGATGAAGAAACACTAAATTTTAAAAAGGCAGAAAATCTTTGGAACTCTGACCTGTTTGGAGATGAATGTGGGATCACGGTCTTCCTTGACCACAGATATGTTGCAGTCATTCAGGAAGTGAAGAGCTTCATTGAGTTCAGCCTGCAAACGGGAGGAGAGGCCACTCTTGTCCACGTAGGAACCGCAGTCCAACACCACTTCTCTTGGCTGAGAGGCGTATCTAAAACATGACCCTGTATTGTGAGCATTTCACTGCCACCATTACTGGTTTTCAGTCTAGTTTCACATGTGTCACATACAATGGTGTGAAAAAGTGTTTGCCCTCTTCCTGATTTCCTATATTTTGGTACGTTTGTCACATTTAAATGTTTCACATCATCAAACAATTTTAAATATTAAAACAAACACAAGTAAACACAAAATTTAGTTTCTAAATTAAGCTGTTTACCATTAAAGCAGAAAAAAAAATCCAAACTTACATGGCCCTGTGTGAAAAACTGAATGCCCCCTAAACCTAATAACTGGTTGGGCCACCGTTAGGAGCAACAAATGCAATCAATGCCATTGGAGGAATTTTGTCCCACTCATGTTTGCAGAATTGTTGTAATTTAGCCATATTGGAGGGTTTTTGAGCATGAACCACTTTTTTAAGGCAATGCGTCCCAAACGGATTCATGTCAAGACTTTGACCTGGCCACTCCAAAGTCTACATTTTGTTCTTCTTAAGCCATTCAGAGGTGGACTTGCTGGAGTGCTTTGGATCATTGTCCTGCTGCAGAACCCAAGTGCTTGAGGTCACAAACAGATGATTGGACATTCTCCTTCAAGGTGTTTTGGTAGACAGCAGGTTCCACTTACCAAGTCTTCCAGGTCGTGAGGCAGCAAAACACCCGTTCCTATTTAGCGCTTTTCTACTCTGAGCACACGTGTACATTCACACCAGCAGTTTTTTCTGTGCTGTTCCTAACTGCTTTCTGTCCAAGTGGTTTTTAAGCAGCTCACTGAGTATTTGTCAACAAGCAATCTGTATGAACCATTTCAGTCTGCTTTTAGACCAAATCACTCCACAGAAACAGCTTTAGTCAAAGTGGTAAATGATCTGCTGGTAAATGCAGACAATGATCACACTTCAGTTTTATTACTGCTGGATCTAAGTGCTGCGTTTGACACTGTGCATCACTGCATTTTATTGGATAGGCTTGAACATTTTATTGGAATTACAGGAAATGTTTTATCATGGCTGAGATCTTACCTGCTTGGGAGGTCTCAGACTATTACTTTTAAAAATGATCTCTCCGAGACTTGTGCAGTGAGGCATGGGGTCCCTCAGGGCTCCATACTTGGACCATTGCTGTTTTCTATGTACCTGCTGCCTCTTGGTGTTCTTTTACATTCTTTTAATGTAACCTTTCATTGTTACGCTGATGACCTGCAGCTTTATGTTCCTTTAACCATTGAAAATTGTGCTGAAGTCTCTAAACTAGAATATCGTTTATCTGCAATTAAGGGCTGGTTATTGGATAATTTCTTGCTCCTAAATATTGATAAGAGAGTTGATGGTCATTGGGCCACACAAATTTCAGCACTTGTCCCAAAATTTCACCTTGAAAATTGAGGACATTGCCATAAATTGCAGGAACAAGGTAAAAACTTGGGCGTGTGGTTCGACATGGTGCTCTCCTTTGAATCTCATGTAAAAGAGATAACAAAGACCGCCTTTTATCATTTGAGGAACATTGCCAGAATCAGACAAGTTTTGTCAAGCGACACTGCAGAGGTTCTTGTCCATGCATTTGTGTCTTCCCGCATTGATTATTGCAATGTTCTTTCTGGCCTACCAAAGAAAAGTTTTAGAGGTCTACAGATGGTGCAAAATGCAGCTGCTCGCATTTTAATAAGAACTGGGAAATTTAAGCACATTACCCCGGTTCTGAGATCTCTGCATTGGCTACCTTGTCAGGTTCGAGCAGATTTTAAGGTCCTGCTGCTCACCTACAAGGCTTTAAACGGATTGGCACCTTCATACCTCTCCGACCTTTTACACCTTTATGTTCCATCTCGTGCTCTCCGATCTCAGGACTCTGGCCTTCTAAAGGTTCCTAGAGCCAGAAAAAAGACAATTGGAGAGCTTTTTCTTTTCATGCCCCGTTTCTGTGGAACAACCTCCCTCAAGATATTCGGCAGGCTGCTCTGTGGAGGTTTTTAAAACTAAGTTGAAGACACATTTGTTCACCTTATCCTACATGTCTTAATTCTATGGCTTTTAGTTTTTAAATTTTTATTGTTTTTAACTTGTATTGTGTCTCTTACCTGTATTGCTATGTATCACTTTTATTTTATTTATCCCTTTAGTTGTACAGCACTTTGTTTGAAAGCGCTTTATAAATAAAGTTATTACTTATTATTACTATTATTATTAACAACAACAACATTCACACGCATTCCGATGCATCCATCGGAGGGCAAACATGGGGTTAGTATCTTGCCCAAGGATATTTGGCATGCAGACTGAAATCGAACCACCTACCACCCGGATAGTAGGTGACCTGCTCTACCACCTGAGCTACAGCCACCCCACAAAGCTACAGGGGTTCAGATATTGACTCAGGTGGTGACTCCAGGGTGTCTGGAGTCATGAACACTGACCTTAACTGAGCCAAATGAGGCCTGCAGTTCTTTGGTTGTTGTTGTGGGGTCTTTTGTGACCTCTTGGATGAGTCTTTGCTGCACTCTTGTAATTTTAGTCGGTTCACCACTGTTCCATGTTTTCATTACTTGTGATGGATGGCTCTCATTGTGGTTTGCTGGGGTCCCACAGCTTTAGAAATGGCTTTTCCAACCTTTTCCAGACAGAGATCTCAATTATTTTGTTTCTCATTTGTTCTGATGAAATATTGGATCACGGCATGATGTCTGGCTTTTGAGGATCTTTTGGTCTACTCCACTTTGTCAGGCAGGTCTAATTTAAGTGATTTGTTGATTGAGAACAGGTGTGGCAGTAATTAGGCCTGACTGTGGCTAGAGAAATTGAACTCGGCTTTCCAAAGATGTGATACACCACAGTTAATTTACATTATAATGAAGGAGTGGGGGTTTGAATTTTCCCCCCCTTAATAAACATCTTCATTTAGACACTGCATTTTGTGTTTACTTGTGTTATCTTTGTGTCTACTATTTAAATATCGGGAAGGGCACAAACACTTTCTCACACTATTATAAATAGGGATGGGAATTGATAAGAATTTAGCGATTCCAAATCCATTATCGATATCGCTTATCGATTAGATTCCTTATCGATTCCCATTGTCTTCACAGAGTCAGCATCATCTCTACGCAGCATATCAATGACAACATATTCATGCAAATTAATTACATGCCGTGTGGTCAAATTTTCCATCTTTGTTGTGATCAGTGTTGGAGTCATTATTGAAAAAGTAAAAAAGGTATTACACAGAACACTTAAAAGTAATGCAGTACATTACTTAATTACACCCTAATGAGTACATATGTGATTTTTCTCTTAGTATTCCAGTATAGACACAAAACAAAGATGAAAACCAGCACAAAGACACTTCAAAGTGATGGTCACAGTGATTCTACTGTGGAAACACGAACTGGTAGAAACGGAGGCTGCAGCCTGACTGCTCATCAGTTTGTTACCTGTTGAAGTTCAGCAGCAGCTGGCTTCACCAAAATAAAAATAAAAGCAACATCTATATTCAGGTTATAGACCACTCCACTATTTTCCTCCTCTCACATGTGAACTGAAATCAGCTGATTGTAGTGAGAGCTCAAGAACCGATAGGCACTAACAATTCCAAGCAACTGGACAACTGGGAACCAGTTCTTGTAGAGAACCCGATTCCCATCCCTAATTAGAACCCTAACCCTATTTTTTGTTTTAAAAACAAAACACAAACAAACAAACAAACAACAAAAAACAGACACACAGTAACACGTAGGGGTGGGTTTTTATAATCGATTTATCGATTAAAATCGATTCTGGCTTGGATAACGTGATAATCAATTCAATTAAAATCCTGAATCGATTTTTTAATATAAATTTATTTTGCCCGAAAGCCAGAATCTCAGGTAAACCTCACAAATTTTCAACAACCACCAAACAGCTAAAACAGAAATGAGAGCAGGAACACGGATTCTGCACAAAGACGTAAACACAAAGCGCGGACCCGCAGATCAGAATCAGTGAGATGTCGACCTTTCTCACCCGACGGCACGGACACGGTCGGGGCTGAAAGCCGACAGCTCGCTGATTCTGATGTTTCGGCGGGTCCGCGCTTTGTGTTTACGCCCTTTTTGCGCTGATTCTAAAGCTGTTAGTTTGATCTCTCTCCAAACAATATTGACCGAAACCAGCAGCAAAAGAAGATCCAAACTACGCTTCACATAAACATCGTCATGAATTCACTCTGACTTTTGCTGTTTTGCTTCCACCACGATAAAAATCACACTTCATGCACAGCTCTCTCTCCATCTCTGTACTTCAAGAACAGTTTCCCGTCTAAAAATCTGTTTTCTGCATTATTCGCTTGCTTGTTACGCACAAGTCTAGCGTTGTTTACAGCGCTGTCGGCCAATGCTTTTTTTCCCCCTTTTACTTACGTCCGAAAAGAAAACCTAATTTCTGCCGTTCAATACTGAACAAATTTTAAACTTTTTAAAATTATGCAAAATGCAAAATGCTCAGCCGTGTCTCTAATAAAACCGCTGTAATGTCAGAGGTAACGTTCATATGTTGATTAATGGTTTTCTTTTGTTTTTGATGTACTGCAGAATACTTTTATAAAATCCAGGCCAGGAAAATCACCTTCATGTTTTTCTGTGTTTTATCTTCAGCTACTTTGACACAAAGACATCTGCTGTGATGCTCACACCTTTGACAAAGTCTTGCGTGTATCAGCTTCCTTTTTATAGATACAAAAATATGTAAATGTACTGATCTGAATTATAATATTTCTGACTCAAAATTTCCCAGATTCAAATCGAATTGAATCGGTATCGAATCGATTCTAGAAATCAGTGACGATACCCAGTCCTACACAGCAGTATAAACCTGCAAGTGGCTAGTAAAAGCAAATTTTTGCTGAACCTCATGCTCACCCCAGCGCCTGCTATGTGAGCGCCTTAAGCCGAGGAAAGTGTCAAATGCACGCAGTTATAAGGCTTACCTGTCCAGGACCACAAGATCAGTAGCAGTCTCAGCATTGCTCTTAAGGATTCTTTCCAGATTCTGAATCTTCTGCTCCAGTTCTGATGGGTCACACTTTCCATTCAGAATGGAAGCTGTGAGACCAAGGATACGAGGAGTGCAGGAGCAGCCCTCAAACAGCTGCACACACAGAGGACAACCAGGTCACCCACAATGATTTTGCATGATTCTCTGCCACTATTACAATAAACGTAATCCCATTTCCTTAAAGACTACAATCTCACCTTCATTATCTGACAGTAAGGGTGGTCTGTGATGGCCAGGTGGCAGTCATCAAACACCACCAAGTTGATTTTCGACAATGGTAAGATTTTATTCCTCAGAACATGAAGGAATATGTGGCAAGTCATGACCAGCACCTTACAAAAAGTTGACAAGGACAATGGAATAGATTATTACCAACAGTGAGTACAGGATATCTAACTATCAGATATACATCTCTATTTTTCTCTCTCTCCTGCTCTCCTTCCTTGGATGTGTATTTGGTGCCATGTATGTAATGTAAATTGTCCACAGCCAAATCTGAACAGTCACCAAACAAAACATCTGCAATCACCCTCGCACTCACAATCTAATGACACAATTATCACCCTGTCCCAAGCAGACCCCAGTGAAATCACAGACAGAAAGTACACTGGAGGATTTAGAGTCCCCCTGAAGCATGAAGGGAAACAGAGTGCTGGGCTTACCATGCCCAATAAGTCAGTGTTTAAAGGTATGAAAAAAGAAATGCAAGTACAGATATTATTTTTATTATGACAAAGTAATGGTGTTTCTGAGAAAAACACTGGCATCAGACAATATTTGCTTAACTGGATGCTGTTGGCTTATTATGTGAATGTGATGACATTCAGGAACAACAATGACCAAAGTTTAACTTCCATCTGTGTTTAAATGGGACCCAGTTTCATATTGTGTACATTCAAAGTGAGTACACTGAAAGAAGCTAAAACAATTAGTTTGTATAAATATGTTAAAAGGGTGAAAAAAAGATGAACAATCTGACATATTATTGTATCTAACCAGTATTGCCCTTCATACAGTTTGTTTTACTCTCCAAGTCTGTGTATAAAGGAAGACAAACTTGTAAGAGCATCCCAGCATGCAACTAGCATCAGCTTAAGCACACCTGATTTTCTATTATCTGTCGACTCCACCGTTGGTCAGTCCATGCTAAGGTCTCCTCCAGATCTGTATACTCTCCCACACTGAGGTCAGAGTGAGTCCTGACTGCAGCTGCTTGCTGAACTACAGAAGCAGCTGTGGAGCACAGAGCAGAGATACAGAATGACACACAGACAAAAATCAAGCACAATGTCACACCAGCTGAATCCGAATAAACAAGTTCACAGACATTTCTGGCACAGGTACCTGTGTTCACTAGAAAAACAGTCCTCTTTGCATTTTCTTGGTAAGGTCCACGTATTTGGTGGGAGAGCTCTTTTGTTAGAAGTACTGCAATGAAGGTCTTCCCTGAGCCAGTATTCAAGCAGACGATGGTATTGCGTTCAAGAGCTGCTTCAAGAAGTTCAACCTGTGGAGGCAGTTTCACATTTAGAGACAGCAAGCCCATAGCAGAACTAGGGACACAGTGACAAAGTACAGTGCTTTTTAAAACTACTGCGGATCACTGATCACTAAGGCTGGGCAGTTCATCAAAAATGATTCAAAACCAACATCCAGAACACTCTGATTAGTGTGATCTAGCACTATTTATAACTTAAATTCTGTTAATACTTCTACCACTAAAATATACTAAGGTGTGTGATGGAATAATTGAATGTTCACATGTCATAGTCCTGAACCTTTTTTTCCTCTGCTTTTTGAGCCATAAGCAATCAGCAAGTATTACTCAGGAAAAGGACTCCAGCATTATGAGTTAGACTGATAACCAGTACGTGGAACTGGTATACATATGTGGACACCCCCCACCGCCCCCCAAAAGAAAACAAAAACAAAAAAAACACCTTGGTATAAAAACAGGGTAAAAGACATCTACTACAAAAGTAGTAGATGTCTTTTAAAATTAGAGTACTGGATTACTTATGACAATTACAGGTCAATATACACATCTCAAAATCCTGAGGAATGACTACACAAGCAAACTACAATATTGTACGCTTTCTTTATTATTAATGTCCCTATATAAGTGTGTTACTTTTGTTTTTTTATTGTTTTAGGGTTGTTGTTTTTTTTAAATAAGCCATCAAACTGCAAAGACTTACAGATTAAAAAAAAATAGTCTATATGGCAAAATATGGCACATTCAAATGACAATTCTGAGTCCTCACTTTCCCTTGTTAATTACAAAACAAAGGTGTTAGTTTCATTGCTTTCCATTGACAGGTTTGTGCAATTAAGTGGCTGTTCGGTAACTTATCCTAGTCCTGTGGCTATACCTCTGCTAAGGTCACTGAATGCCTGCTTTGCCGCTTATGCTACTTGTTCAGTTTTTTTTTGCTACTGGTAGAAAGATGTATGATACTTGGAGCACATTTTCATAGGATTGTGCTTTGTACAACATCAGTGATGTCTGCCTCCATATCTTCAGAAGAGCTGAGCCTTGCTCCTGACAGCAAATGTGGTCGTTTGCCTTCCATGCTCATCCTGTGCTCCGGACATTGCTCAGAAGACCACAGAGTAAAGACTAAAGACTGCACTAGAGCCAGAGGAGCCCTTTTTTTTATTATTATTATTTCGTCTCATCAGTTAAAACAAACATAATAATAAGACACACAGGAAATCAGCAGTAATAAATGATCACTCAAATGCTCATGAATTGTAGCCTTCTTGCCTGATATTTTCTAGGTGTATAAATGTTATCATGAATAGCCTCCTGCTGCCATGGAAGACCAAAGAAAGGCCCCATGGGTGAGGTGGCAGGAGTAACAAGCTGTAGGCCAGCCATGCTTCAAACTGGTGGAGGTGAGGGGGCTAAGGCTCCTCCAGTCGTTCACTTTATCTCATTTCGTCATCCTCTTCTTTTCAACAGTTCACTGGCAGTGGACATGAAAAGATTTTGTTAGGGTGCTGCAAATGACAGACATAACAATAGGGTGTTTTAAGGTATAAACAAGTTAAATTTAAGACTTAAGAATGGCTAAGTATATGTTGGAAAATGCAAAAATAAATAAATACTTACTGATAACAGAGACACATGGGCTAGGCAGACAAATGTTAATCTGGGCTTCATGATAAAATATATCTTCAGCTCCTAATGCTTCCCCACATTTGGCTCAAAACAGACCTGAGAAATCAGAACATTGTTATGATCATGCATTTCAAACATAGCTCAGTCAATAAGATTCAAGTAATCTATAAATGAGAATCATTTATTCTGATCCATCAATCAACTACTTTTCAACACATCTTAAACCTGAAATCGTCACCAGACCACCTGACACTTGCCTGAAGGCTGTTCAGCCCTGGCAGCTATAACCATTCCCAGCAGTCAGCTTGGTGCAGCAAGCATTTCTTGCTGTAAATTAAGCAGTTCACATTTGCTTGCAATTTAAAAGATTACAACCTGACACAACAGGCCTGAAGTGAGGTCTTTCACATACACAAATCTAGTAAGTGTTTCAAATTAAAGCAGACCACACTGGTAACGCAAATGCTGGAAGCCTTAACATTTCATATACAGATATACATATAAGATGTCAACATGCAGGTAGAAAAAAAAAGGTAAAGAAAGAAAGAAAGAAAGAAAGAAAGAAAGAAAGAAAGAAAGAAAGAAAGAAAGAAAGAAAGAAAGAAAGAAAGACTCAAATTCTGTAGCATTTATAAACCAAGTGTGAACCTCTGTGTGGCTTATCATGGGACAAAGTCCACCTCAAAAATGGCCACACAGATGTAAACACACAGGTGCATGGTGCTAACTGTTTGGATCACAAAATTGAGGAAGCTAATGTGTTAACCTGCTTACATCTACACAAAAATGAAAAATTTATAATAAAAATGTAAACAATATATCACTGGGTACCTGGAAACCGTACTGACTTTTTTTACGTTCTGAAACCGACTGCAACTTGTGATGACTAAATGGTTGCCCAGAGTGTGAGTGTGGCACACTCACAACCACTCCTGATCGCAAGGCGATTGCACAGGTTGCCTGATAAGAGGCATTTTTTCCAAAGTAGACTGACAGCAGTCACTCGCAGAGAGACATTGTTGAAGCAAATAATTGCTAAGTTATCAAAGGGGACAGACTGCCAACATGTTGTCATCAGTCTGAATGAGTCTTTGTCAATGACCACCGCCAGTGTCACAAATGATTTCGCAGACTGACTTTATCTTGTGGGAAGTTTTAGCAGCAGTTTAGGCGTGCTTGACAATCTCATTTTGCAGCCAAAAAACAGAATATAGTAAAAAATATAATTTGCCGTTAAAAAGGTGGTGGTAAATCACAAAACATCTTTTTCTTCTGATTATCCACTTCAGGGTTGCGGTGGACTGAAGCCTATCCCAGCTGCCTTAGGGCAAGAGGTGGCTGAACATGTCGCCAATCACAGCTATGGGCAATTTAGAATCACCAGTTAACCCAACCCCACTAACTGCAAGTCTTTGGATGGTGGGAGGAGAGCCAACGCAGACTCTGCACAGTAAGGCCAGATGGTGAATTTGAACCAGGACTCTTGTTGTGAGCCACAGTGCTAACCGCCATGCTGTCCCAGTTTCATCATTAGTTGATCAAATTGAAGTCCACCTCCCAGGTTCTATATTACGTTAAATTGTTACATTAAATCCAAGGCCGAACTCTGGCATTTCTCCACTTGTCAGCAAGTGGCAAAGAGCACAATGTGTGTTGGATGGCTAGCAGCTAAATGTCACATTTCCACCGAACACCTTCAGACAACCAGTCGAGCTGATGCACACGAACTCGACATTAAATTAGTTTGAGTAAACATTTGAATACTGGTGATTTAAAAACATGTACTAGAAGAAAACGAGAACTTTAAGGTCCCTGGCCTGAGAAGTGCTATAAAAGTACAACGATAGCTACTGCTAAGTGTGCCATATTACAAAAAATAACTTATTTACGTAATGCTGCCTTACACTATGATGTAAAGAACCAAACGTCTCTAAGAACCCGTTAGCACTGTACAAAGCGTTGCCGATTGAGCAGAGACTTGTACAATTGCAATGAAAACCTTTTCACAGCGGCCAAAACAGTAAGTGAACGTAGCATGCCTAGCACACGATAAATGAAAGACTGGGCCTGTGTATTGCGGCGGTAACTGGCCTGGCTGTGTGTTTTTCCTCGCATTGTCCCTGAGCTACAGGCGAATCTGACCCATGGCTTCACTTGAAATTTACAGCGTTAAATGTAGTGCAACATCTGTACGGTTACTGCGGCCACCATGCACCATCATCATGTCAGCCAGCTAGCTAACAGCTAGCGAGGCCAAACACCACAGCAGTATTTTACAAAGAAGAATCAAGCAACTCGACTATAAACTCACCACTGGATGCTTTTCTGATTATCACCTCGATTAGCTTAAACTCATTCGTTGAATATTTTAAGTGCCATTTACTCTCGTCCCGATTTGGTAGCTACTCGTCCACGGGGGACCACTTCCTTTTACCTGGGCCTCTGCTACGACAAAACATTCACGTAAGCTACGCAACCGCTAGTCAAAGAGTGGCGCACCAGTCTACTAACACGAACCAGAATAGCAATCCCCGTACCGAGCACGAAGTGTGGAGGTCCCCCTCCGACCATCTCAGACAGGAAACCACTAACGGATTTAACTAGACCAAAGCAACACTGAACACCTGTGACACTGAACCTGACGCTGCCTAGTTTACAGGTTATTAATATTTCATTCTGCTGTTGGAATAATCGTTACTACTATTTAGACTATAAATAAATAGGTCTGTGTGAAATGTAAGTGAAAACAGGATGCAATGACAGCATTCAGACAAGCAGAAGCCTGGCTACTGGTTTCTTTTAACAAAACCCTGACAGCAAACGTCACCAAATGCTGTGTTCTCGATTCTTACTTGATATAGCATCAAACTGTTGCTTTCACATCTTAACAAATGTTTTCAGTGGGTGAAAAGTACCATATATTCTCTGCTTCTGAGCCATACCAATGGATAAATAAATAAAATAAAAGTAACATTAAAAAATCTATCATTGAGGATTTGCTGTTTGTTTGTTTGTTCTGGGGTTTTTTTTGTGAAAACAGTGATAGTAATATCAAAATTAAGAAAAGCAATGGGAAGGGACATATAGGGTTTTGGAGCGTGATGTCACGAGAGGGGGCGTGACCAGGTTTTTTGGTCGAGTCGCCATGTTAGTAGGCCAAACAAAGCGAACGTGCTGTGTTGTTGGTTGCAACGTTAGTGGTCAATAAAGAGATGCTGTAAAGCGTGTTCATGCAAACATTGTCGGGTCTGCCGTGATATGTTTACAATGGGACTTGTAACATAAACAAAATACACTTCAGCTAAATACTTCTAATATATTTTCCCAAACCACGAGGAGCCGCACTTTAAGGACTAAAGAGCCGCAGGTTGCCGACCTCTGATCTAGAGCCGAGGAAAAGAATCAAAGGAGTGAGACCCATACGAGCATACAGAGTTGAGTAAGGACGTGCTGCCCAACTTTCATCGCGCACGTGCACTAAAACTTAGGACCATATAATAATAAATATGTACATATTTATTATTATATGGTCCTAAGTTTTAGTGCATACACTCACAAAATGTTTAGTAACTTCAGACCCCTGCAACAAGCCCAGGTCCAGTTTACTTTGGTGATTTGGACTATTCCATTTCACAGCTGTTGTTAATTTTTTTTTCCTTTGCGTTGGCCTGCACAGGAGATAATCTATTTATCGTTTCACGTTGTAGTATTACACAACATTTTCAGATCTAATAGAAATAAAATGAGTGTTTCGTAATTCATTCAATTTATTATCTGTATTTATAACTGGCATTATTGTTTCATTCTATTATAGAATCTTACAAGAAAGAGGCAAAATTGTATTCCATTATGCTTTATTAGCTGCTTCGGTGAAAAACAAATCAACAATGCAAAAAAAAAAAAATTTCAAAACAACATACTGGAAAACCGTTATTCATCACTTGATTGCTTCAATACAACACTTGGGCACATATATGCGGGACTTTTCGTGGCTGTTTTGATATCGCTGTCTCTGTTAACCGATCAAATCTCGCCGTGGTAGCAGCTTTACACTTGGTATGACCCAGGTTGATAGAGGGGCCCAGTCTGGATCGCATTCCAGCATTTTGTAGGCCGGTTTTCCTACAAAACACAACAAACATTAGCCCGCAAAGCCACAGTGAAAGCAGCATAGCACAACGAATTCAATTCAAATTAAGACTTATTTGTAACCTACATCAACAATTATGTTATGATAAATTACGTAGTAACTACAACAGAAGACTGACCTTTGTGGAAATGCTTGGAGCAGACTAACATGTGAGCTGGAGTGTTCTGGGACGTTATGTTTGGTCTTCGAATGGCTGCAATCCAGGCCATCCGTATAGGCTCTGTTACTTCGGAAACATGGCTCGAACAATTTCTCTTCCACTACGTAATCCGATAACAACGATCTCTTTACCCGTCGGCTTCCCGTGGCTGACATGCAACTGGCTATTGCAGTTAATAATACAACATCTTCTTGCCATTTTTTGTGTTTCTTTTTATCGCTGTGTGACTGTTTTCATGCGCTAGTACTGCTTGCCACTCGTTCCCAGAATCCTTTGCGGTTTTACCCCTGAATGACGTCACATTTTCCATCTCTATAGAGATGGAAAATATGACGTCATTTCCGGGGTAAAACCGTAGGTACGAGTGGCCAGTGCGCACGGGCCATAGACCCTGTGCACGAGATAATGCTAACCACTCACCACTGCTGTCATAAAAAAAATAAAATGATCAATTTTGACTTTTGAAGCTTGTAGATCGATTGGTTGTTTACATCAGTCAACACAAGCAGAACTTCATTACAAAATGAGAAGACACATTGGCAAATGTTCAGCATTCAAACTACAGGTGAACAATAGTCAAATTTTCCAGTTATGTTGATATCAGCTAGCCAAGTACACACCTACACAGCATGTCAACAAACCGTGAAAAAAAGCCACAAAAAATAAATCTATCGTGCTGGTAAGTATTTCTATACATTAGTATTTACGAAGGGTATGTTGTGACTTACCTTCAAAATTACAGTGGTCCCTTGCTATAACGCCATTCACCTTTCGCGGCTGCGCTGTTTCGTGGATTATTTTAGTGCAATTTTGCATGCTTTTTTTTTTTTTTTTTACAGGTGCATTGTGTTCTGTGTCCTGATTGGCTGCAGACCACTGTCGATCTCCTCCATGCCCTCTCTCCTGCACAGAATCGCTACATCAATCGCTGATTCATTGATGTTGAATTATCTCGCAGCTGCTCTATTCCCATGTTCTGGACCTGAAAACAGGGTTTGATCTTTGGTTTCTTTCTATAATACTCGACTTATTTTTCTACAAAGGTTTGAACTTTGAGAGTGTTTAAACAACAGAGAAAAGTGTGAAAATGTTCGTGCCTGTATGAGAAAAGTGTATTAAGTGTGTAGTGAGGGGCGTTACAGTCTTAAAACATCTATAATAATTGTAAAAAATAAAGTTGGCTACTTTGCGGATTTCACCTATCGCTGGTTATTTTTAGAACATAACATCCGCAATAAACAAGGGACCGCTGTATACAAATACTGAGAAATATAGAATTTGAATCCTTTCTCTCGTTTGTTCTGAGGTGCGGGGGGAAAAATATGCTGCCCCGACATCATGCCAGCGCATATTGGGAATGGCACAGGCACTGAGCGGTTTTCTATCGCCCATTTGCTGGGAGTAAGGGCGCCCTCCGTTTGCGAGGTGCGCCTGCTGCTTGCGGCGCAGAGAGGAGAGGGATTCTCGGGCTGGCTGGAGCAGCATCTAATAATCAACTCGCAAAATAAAACAAAAGGGGTAAAGGGCTCAATAACAATTTATAATTTACAGTTTGATGATTTAAAGTCTCACACACAACCCATCGAAAGGGGAGGGGGGCGGCTGCTTCCAAATAGAGCGCATTTCATTCATAATGTTGTAAATCCAAGTCCATTATCTATTCATGATTTGAATCCTGGGTTGTGTGAAATCCCAGAAATAAACCCTAGACAAAGTGAATCTGTGAACTAAGGTGTAGGTCTATTAGGTTATGTTGTGGTGATCGGACAACATGACGGAGGGACTGGATTGCAGGGTAAGTCCTGAGACACACGATGGTACAAGAAATCCCTTTCCTCTGTCTTCCAGTACTCCAGAGCGAAGAGACAGGACGGCCGGGGACATCGCTGGGTTTTCTTTGCCTCGCTCCGATTTTAGTGGATTTTAATGCTGTGGCTGGCGCCACTGGATTTTTTGTGTTGTTTTTATGTTTTTACTGTGTGTTCTCCCTGGGGTGTTTAACTGTTTTAAAAAAATAAATAAATTGTGAAATAAATTATATTTTGGTAATCGAGTTTTATATTGTTCTATTGCCTTGGCTACTCCACTGCTCTGTCCGTTTTTTGAGGGATTGCCCTTCACTTAGAATAAAACCACCTACATATCTGGCTATTCTGAACATGTCAGTGTCCTGTAACCATTCGTCGGTAAACTGGAACTGGGCTTGTTGCAGGGATCTGAAGTTACTAAACACTTCATGAGTGTATGCACTCACACTTAAGACCATATAATTATAAATATGAGCGTGATGAAAGCTGGGCAGCACGCTAACGGCCACTCTTATGCTTGTGTCTAACCCTTTCACTCCTTTGATTTTTTTCCTCGTACCTTTTTTTTTTTTTTTTGCCTTTTCATCAAGTCTGTCTGTGTCAGACCTGCCGCGTTCTCCTTCGTTTTGCACATAACTGTTTTGGGGGCAAATAAAATGCAAGTAGGGATTAAAACTGCAGAATGAATGGTTACCGGTGCTGGAAATGCTAGCGCTTGATGCAGTGTTTTGATTTTGCTGCCACTCGTACCTACAATGCAACGCGTGCAAGTCACGTGGTCTGTCAATCTACATGTGTTTGTGTGTTCATTTGGCCCCATTGTACTTCTGTATGTTCTCATCCTCCTCCTTTTTGATGTTGTTATCTGCTAGGCTTACCATATCTTTGGTCTTCTGCTCCTTGTCTGGTTTTTAACCATCTTTGATAGTGTCTCCTATTGGAACTTGGAAACAGGACCATGTTGCAGACTGTACAACAGTGCCCCGGAGACTATTCAACACATACTAGAAGGGTGTGAAAAAAAACAAAAAGTGGTCCCATTGGTCATGAGAGCATTAGGAGACAAAGTCTCCTAAAGCATAAATGCAGGAGACATTGTAGCAGATTTCAGACACAACATCTCTAGTCTTCTAAAAAAAAAAAAGAAAAGAAAAAGAAAGTCATTATCATATACTACACATTGAGAGGTTTCATTTGATATCACTCTTATTTTTTTTTATTTTTTTTTATCTTAACTCTTCATGTTCTCCCTGTGCTTCTTTGGAACACATTGTAGGAGGAGACCAGGTGTTTCCTACCACATACCAAAGACATGCTAGGTCAAATATCGTTAGCTTCATAGCATAAGTGCCTAAGTCATTTTTTTGTGTTTTGTGTTTCAGACGGACAGGATGATGCAGCAGTGGTAGGGGAGTAAAGTTAGGCAAAAATCTCAATTTGACCAAAAAATGACTTAGGCACTTATGCTATGAAGCTAACGATATGCTAGATTAATTGGTGATTCTAAATTGGCTATGTGTCAGGGTCCTCTGAGCAGCTATGGACTTATGTTATATTATATGTATTGTATATGTATTTTTGGTGTTGCTGCCACAACTCTGTGTGTGTGTGTATGTGTGTGTACGTGTGTACAGATGCCGGTGTTTCTGTGAACACAGATTTGCGGGTGCCTTCAGGCCCGGTGGGTGTGGCCCTGTTGGTACTGGCCACACCCGAAGCCACACACCTGCTGCTGATCAGGGCTTGTCGGGGGAGCAACTTAGGAGAGTCTTGGAGCTCCCACTGACGTGGGATCATTGCATGAGACTCCACGTTAGTCACCCAGTTTAGGTTTAGTCGTTTAGTGCATGCCTGCTATTAAGCGTCCTGACAGCTGTCGCTATTGTTTCCCGCAGGAGGAGCGTGGGAGGCCCCAAGGGCAGTGAGCACCGGAAGTGCAGACACTGAGCAGAGAGCACAAGGAGGACACGACACAGGAGTCTTGGGAAACACGGGGACTTATTGTTGTTTTGCACCATACACTGTAAATAAACGCACTGTTCGCACACCGAGCACCGCGCCTGGGTCCTCCTTCCCTACACCCCCACAGTCTGCCATGAAAAACTGTGACACTATGGGTGTGAGGTAGACAAAGTAATTCAAGTATATAGAATAAAGCCCTGTATGAATTTATTTTGAATTGTGACTTGTAGTTTAAAGAGCTTCATAACACCTCGGGTGAGCACAGCTGGTGCCCAGCTAGTCTAGTCACTGAGCCTGCTATAACAGATTTCTCAGTGTTTGACTTGGGACCAAGTTATGGACTTTTCGAGAATGTTTCCATGCTTTGGCTAGGTCTTGTGTGGCTGAAAGTGATTATGAATTTTTAAGTAGTTTCCATGGACAGTGATGTTAAAAGTGTTTTTCGTGTGGCCGAACGGACCCCTTTCAAGACTGAAAGTCTGTCCTGTTGAGATAAAATTATTTGAAGTGCCTCAATAATGCTATGCTTTTATTAATAAGTGTTATAAAGTTATATAGTATAGTATTAAGTGGACACAGCCCTGAAAAATAAAGGCATTAGACTATGTGTCCTTGGGGAGTGGAATGCTGTAGACTCTTGCTCACGCTTGCCTGGGAAAAAGTAGATAACAGGGGAGCATCTTCTAGTGGAAAGTTACTGAGACACTGTTGTTTAGACTAGAATGAGAGAGCTTCTGTAATAAAACTGTTAAGCCCACATCACCATTTTGAGAACCACAGCAATGTGTCATGCAGGATTGCAAATTGTGCTCAGCAAAATTGTCCAGAGGAGGCTCAAAAGGTAGCGCATTTAACACAAGTGATTTAATCAAGCACCTAAAATCCCAACACGACAATGAGTACAAAGAGTTTACCCACGCTTCTAAACCAACACAACCCACGCTGCAGCAAACTCTTGCAAGACGAGAGAAAATGTCCAGAGACAATCCACGTGCTGTGAAAATAACACAGACAATTATCGAGTACATTGCATTGAGTGACCAGCCACTCTCGAAGGTAGAAAATGTCGGATTCCTGCATCTCCTCCATGTTCTGGAGCCCAGATATGATGTCCAAGCCGCCGCTACATGACTAACACGGAGCTGCCTAAACTACACGAGTTTAGTGGCTCGTGAAAAAACATATCCACAGCCTACTGGAAGCCTCCTCTGCATTTAGTTTCACCACAGATATTTGAACAAGCAGTGTTAGCCCCGTGTCACTAATTAGCCTAACCTCCCAGTGGATAGACAAGAGTTTCACGCCACAACGAGCCATATTACATGCAAAACAATTCCGCGGATCGCACACAGGCTATAGTGCATGTGTTTGCGGAAATGCTCCAGACATGGGGTATACCTAAAACATCAGTACATGTTGTGCTTGGTGACAATGCCAAAAACATGATAAAATCCATGAATAACGCAGGGCTCCCAAGTCTGCCGTGTGTCGCGCACAAGTTCACGAGGGCTTATTAGCACAGAGGAGCATAGCTGATGCTATCCGGTTGTTCAGTCTGACGTCACTAGCCGTGTCTGGGTCTAAACTCCGCTGCAGGTCCATATATCAAACGATAACTATGGCATTACTGAGAGTTGAAAAACTGTCTAAAGTCTTTCATCTTTAATAAAATGATCAGCGTTCTGCTCTACCAGGTGTAACAATTGAGTTTAACATCCAGGCATCCATGAAAACGGAATTTATGACATTTAACGGAGTTAGAAGTTAGCAGGGAGTTAGCTCGCTAGCTTCTATCTAAATACAATATAGCATGTCCTGACTGCGGGGTTTTGGAAACAAATTAAAACGTACAGCTCTGCTATCACTTCCAGCATAAATGAAGACAGAAAACTAAACAGCAGTGACGTTTGTAGGGTTACTGAAGTTTGGCTAGCTGGTATATAATGATGTGCTACATGACCGCTAGCGACACAGCTATGTTAGCATAATATAAACAAGCTAACTTTTTTTCCACTCGATAAAAGTTACCGTGAGTGTTCTCGGTGGTCAGGAACAAATGTAATCGCATGGCAGGATGCTGTAAAAGGACCAAACTTCAGCCAGGAGAACAACTGAGATAATCCATCCACAATACGAGGTTAGTCATTCATATACTGCTGCATGGGCTGGGCTGTAGTTACATCCTAAGGTTTTAAAAACTGAGCTTAAATAAATGATTAGCGGTAATAAAAGCCGAGGGAGGTCAACAGTGATCACTGACTGTTTTAGGAGCTTTTTGAGATCAAATAGAAGAAAATACATAACATTAAACATGTTAACAACACAAAAGCCATATTAAACGCAGACTACTTTAGGCCCGGAAGTAGGATTCGTCGCGTCATCACTGAACAACCGGATAGCAGTGGGGTGGAAAATAGTTGGGCATTTTAAACATTCCGCCTTAGCCTACTCCCGCCTCGAGGACATTCAGGGACAGCTCAACCAGCCAATAAAGAGACTGCAGCAGGATGTACAGACGCGCTGGAACAGCACGTATTACATGCTCCAGTCCCTCATAGAGCATGTGTCTGAACATGAAGTCCCTATCTCACCGCTCACCAATGGGCTCTTATGAAAAAGACTGTTGCCATCCTCGCCCCCTTTGAGGAACTAACTAAAAGAGTGAGCAGCTACGACGCATTAGCCTCTGATGTCGTCCCAGCTGTGACTGTGCTAGACTTCTAAACAGAGAAACAGACGAGGACCACGGCGTCAAGACAATGAAAGCAACCTTACTGGCAGCTGTCAAGAAGCGCTTCAGTGACGTCGAGACCAACCCACTGTACTTCATCTCCACCATACTTGACCCAAGGTAAAGTCTGTGTGCTATAGGTATTCAATGATAAACTACAGTACTAAATGTAAGATTAATTTCCATCTGAAATATTATATTTTTGTAACTAAAATACACAAATACAAAAGTATGCAATATATATAATATGAAATATATTTCCCTTATTACTACCAGAAAGCCAAATGGCTGGCATTTGTGACAATGGTTTAGGGGAAACTAAAATCAGTCCTATTTTTCCACATATTAATACATTCATTAATTTTGTTCAGGTATAAAGATCGCTTCTTCTCCAACAACACTCCTCCGGAGGCCAAGCTGCACCTGAAGCAGGAGCTGCAGAACCTCCTGCTAAAGTGTTCCTCAAGGCCCAGGCCAGCACTAGCAGCAGTCTGGACACTGTATTTGAAGAAATTGCTAAGGAGCAGCCCCAGGCACCACAGCCGCTGGTAGCAGGTGCTGCCATTGAGCTCGACACATACCTCAGAGAGGCCCCAAGCCCTCGTGAAGACAGTCCTCTGAAGTACTGGGGTGTCAACAAAATCAGGTTCCCCACTTTGGCTAAAATGGCCCATAAATACCTCTCAGCCCCATGTAGCAGTGTGGAAAGTGACAGGCTTATTAGCTCAGTGCCACACATTATAGATGAAAACAGAACCAGGCTGACTGCTGATAATGCAGAAAAGCTACTGTTACGCCCCAGTCTAGGGGTACAGGAACGCAACATAAGTTTGAAAAGATTGCCCCGCATTGGTCCCCAAAACCATACACAGAGGGAAAACCAATTTCTTAGTGAATGGTGGTTTATTTTTCTACACTGCAAAAATGAAGCTCCGGGGTGAACAAAGGCCAAAATAACAAACAAAACAAGCTAAGTCAGGAGGAGGTGCTATCTAGAACCCTATGTGAAATCAAACGTCAAACAAAAGACAAGCACTACACCTAACTCCCTAATTGAAATAAACAGGAGAAAACAGTGCAAGGAAAACAATAAGGCAGCTCACCCCTTCTGTTCCAGTGCTATTTACAATGAAAACTAATGTACACACTATATACAGAACTCAGAAAGTCACACAAATGTCTCAGGTTTTGGAGGCCAGGGTCAGGTCTGCTGCTGCCCCGGGACAACTGCTGGTGATGGATTTTGAATGCGACCACATGATCAGCGGACCAATCGGCAGCCGTCAGCTCATCCAATCCGGGGCCTGCCAAGACTTAAAGACACAGACAATAACAGCCACCAAAACAGATTATGGACAGGGCCATAACAACTACTTTTCTTTAAAAAAAAAAACCTGCCACTCACTTTTTCTAAATAGGCTCCATTAAGTGAGTCGTCTTAGACTTGATGTTAATACCTACCTCAGTTGCACTGACTGTCACAGTTCTATGTTGGTGGTTGTTAGTTTATTCAAATATTGTGCACTAAATAGCAAAGATGTTTATTAATGCCCCTTGTGTTGTCCAAAGCGGCAGAGTTTATAACAAACTGAAAAAAATACTTGAGTTGCGCTGTCACTGTTTACATTTTTTTTTAATAATTATTTATTCTGTAATATGTTGCATACAACATGCTTTTCATTTTAAATAAATGTTCTTAATTCCAAACTAGTCCCTTGTTTTTTTGTTAAATTATATGACTAAAGCTGTTACCTGTAAATTTAAATCATGTTTTTATTAAGTACTCGGTAACGGTATCGGCGAGTACTGAAATGCAAGTACTCGTACTTGTACTCGTTTTCCAAAAAAGTGGTATCGGTGCATCCCTACAAAAAAGATGTCACCTCACCACAGGGGTGTAGTGCAGCCAGAAGGCAATGGAGTAATGCTCCGCCACTTCTTATTTTTGAGGAAATAAAATAGTCAATTAACTCAATTGGTTGCAATTTATTCATCATTTTGATACATACACCCATGCTAGTGGAATTTTTGGGGTGGTCTACTAATATTGCACTAATATATATTACAAGGATGCAGTTAGCTTATTTCAGTAATTACCTCCCAAGAGCAGCAAATATCAGCGGCACAAAAACAAGCACACCAGGAATTATGTTGTAAACAAAAAAGTGTGAAATTACTCAAAAAAGTTTTATATTTTAGATTTTTCAAAATATCCACCCTTTGCTTTGCTTTGGAGATGGAGCTGGACCAGATGGTGGCAAGCCACCTGCAGATGGGTGCAGGATGCTGGACATGTCTGGCTGAGCCTGTAGCTCAGACATGAACAGGTGCAGACGCCTGCCGAACACTAGCCATCCCCACCCGAAAGATTGGTACAGGTGCGGAGCTCTGCTGTACCCTGGCTGGCCTCACCCTAGGAACCGGCATGGGTGCAGGAGCCTGAGGAGTAGGTAAGGGTGCAGGAGAAGGCTGGGTCGCGGCTACCCTGATCCTGGGAGCCAGGACTGGCACAGGTACTGCCTGGACGCCCTCTGTTTCCACCCAGAAAACATACACGGGTCTGAGGACCAGTGGCGCCTCAGCTGCCCTGGGAACAGGAGTAGCGACCGGAAACAGTTCTTTGAGGTGCTGACAGGGGAGCGACACCAGAAATCTTTAATTTTTGTCAGTTCTCTTAGTTATCATGCTTCTTTCCCTCTCTGGACCCTCTGTCCCCCTTTAACGGGTGGGCCATATATGGGATGACTGCTGTGTTTGGGCACTTGTCAAAGTATAAAAATTACAGGCTATTATTAAAGCTAATTCTCTCACACCTCTCATTATTTTCCAGCCTCCCCCAATCCCCATTCTGGTTGTTTCCTGCTTCCATCTTTGTGCTCAGACTAGGGCTTTTTACCTTCTTTACAGTTAAACAACTAATCTTCCAGGACGGGCAATTCTCTGCGCTCCTCTCCTCTTCTTGCTTCAACCTTAGGGGTTGACTACCCTTTGGTTTGTTGCATAGATCAGAGGATTATTCTGCCCCAATGTAAAATAAATTTTTTTTTTAGATTTGACGATGACCACATTTGCACTCAGCTGGAATGAATGGCTGGTTTGGGGTGGCTGTAGATCAGAAGGTAGAGCAAGTCTTCTACTAATCGGAAGGTTGGTGGTGATCGATTCCTGGCTGCTCCATCTGCATGCCAAATATCCTTGGGTAAGATACTAACCTCAAGTTGATGCGAGTATGAATGTGTGTGAATGTTAGATCACTTCTGCATTGAAAGAGTGCTTGTATGAATCGGTGAAGCAGGCATGTCGTATAAAGCACTTTGATGCTCCGTGAGAAGAGAACAGTGCTATATAAGAATCAGTCTATTTACCATTCATTATGTTGAAGCAAGACTTGTGTTTATGTATTTTTCCAAATGCACAATACTTTAACCAATAGTCAGTAAGTAGGTTTGTTCTGATGGCAAAGATGACAGAACAACAGATGTTTGTTATCCTTTTGTCATATTGCTTCATTACAGACATTGTTCAAAAATAACACATAGAAAGATATTTCAGTGTAAAGCATTCTTTTTCAGTAGCAGGCTTGGACAGGCTAAAGCATAGCTTAAACACATAAAACATGTCTTTATCATAAATGTTTTAATAAATCCATTGATCCATCTTATGAGGCATAAAACATTACAAATTCATATTCTGCCTAATATTATACAACATGGAGATGGGGTGATGCTTTACTACACAAGAAATATATGACTTTATGTGTGTTGAAAACAAGACTCCATTATTGGGCCTGTGGTGAGTTGTGTCATTTCTGTTTGCACTTCCAACACTATCTTTGGCAGTTTGTGTTCCTTCTTAAAAAGTGCAAAAGACTCAAAATTCTTCCTTCATAGTGCTGGTACGGAAGCTCAGTATTCCAAAGTATTCCAAAGTTTTGACATATATTGTCCTACAATTTTTCTAAGTGCCATCAAAAACATTCTGCAATCAATATATATGTTTAAAAATAAAAAAAACTAAAAAAAAAAAACCCTTTTTGGTTTAAATTGAGTTCATATATCCTTCAAGGACGCCTTCTCCTTGAACCAGATTTGAAGAACTTCTTGATAACACCCTCATTATTTCGTAAAATCTTCATCAGGTTTAGATGGCTTTACATTTTGCATTCAGTTATCCATAGTGTGTATTTTTGTGTACAAATCAAGTCTACTGTACAGTTATGATGAACCACAAAAATATAGTAGTGCATTTGTAAGCACATATGCAACAAAATATCAAGGCCACAGCTGAACAAAAATATGAATGTAATATTTTAAGAAATGTGCCATTTTCTGATTAAAGAGGTTATTAATAGTAATAGTCATAATTGTCTAACAAACGATGAAGTTTGGATTTAAAGAACAAAGCTGCATCTCTACATGGGAAAATGTGAAAAGAAAAAGCCTTTTGAGAGAGAAAATATGCTTGATTTTACCAACACACTTTCATTTTTATAATTATTTATAATTTGTCAAATTACAAGTTCATTTTCATCACACAATGGCATTTCAATAGAGAAGGATTCATTAGAAAAAAAATAAATTACAACTACAAATTAAAATGAAAACTTAACTGCAAATATTAGTAACTCAAAACCTTCAATGTTTATTAAGGTCATCACATCTATGATGCAAAACAGCATGATGCTGTTATGGAGCTTGACACCTGAATAAAGGTTTCTAATAATATGTGACAAGGTCTATATAGCAGTGGTGGACAAAAGGTCACATTAACGCAGCAGGATCTGCTTCAAGTGACATTTTTCTCACACAGTGAGTGCATGGGTTCATGCGGACATCTCCATGCCTGTCAAGTTTTTCTGAGTGCATCTGTGGAGATGTACATTACAATGCACCAACTGTGGATGTGGCAGGCAGGACAGGTTACAACAACGCAATTAATGTATGGGGATGATGTGTTTTAATGTAATAATTTAATGATTTTTAAATAGTATCTAATGTTTTGATACATTAGACATGTGAAATGCATAAAGCCTTAAAAACAAATGTCTGATAAATGTATTTAAAAATGCATTGTAGCATACACCTACATAGATGTTGTTACAGTTTTACTTGCACAACTGCAGCTTTCTTCTTCAGCCTTTATAAATAAGACTTATTTGTACAAAACCAAAAAGCCTTTATTTTTCTATTAAAACTTTTAATCTATAACCCTTTTTTGTGAAAGGTAATACATTTATTTTAATATTAAGACTAATATGAGTGCACTAAAATTTCAAGAATAAAGTTGCAGGATCTTTTGCAGTCATGTAAAACTCAAAGATACTATGCGTTTTTGAAATGTAGCTTTTTTTGGTTCCTGTGCAAAATGTGTTTCAAAACAGAAAGCAATGATTTGCAAATCTCACAAACCCATATTTTATTCACAATTTAAAAAAAAACTGAAAATATGCTAAAGGTTTAAACTAGGAATTATTTTAAGAAAAATATTGGCTCATCTTGAAATTGATGGCAGTTTGTATGAACACTATGAGCTTCTGGGAAGCAGGCTTAGCTAAAACTCTCAGTTGATAATAAAGTTTCCCTCATCTCAGGGTTAACAAACTCAAAGTCAGATCTATACTCACCATCTTTCTAAGTCTTTGACCCTGGGCAATAATCCTGTCAGGCTGTCAGCAAATTTCCTGAAAACATTTACTGTGTGTTGCACACTGGAAATATTGTCAGCTGTCACACTGACGAAAAACGTGTCACATTTGGATCTTGGAGCGCATGTAATTTGTGTGAACACTAGGTGGGGCTGAGATGACTTTAAGTGTCATGGTTCCTGGAGTCAGTGTTTTCAGTTTGTTGTCCTTTTTCCTCAGTTAATTCTTTTTTAAATCTATATTTTCAGTGTTCTTGTAATTATGTTTGGATTATGTCCTGAAGTTTCTGGGTTTTTGTTTATAATTTAATAAACAAGCTTCAATTAATGTCTATCTTTTATTATCATTCTGCTTTTGGTGATTCGGTTTATCCTTATTCTTCTTAGCCTTCCCCGTTCCCTCAGTGTAGGTGTTTTCATGACTTCCTGTCTTATTTTGCCATTCAGTCGTCTCAGTTTTCTTCAGTTCATGTTTTGTTGTCCATGCTCCCACGCTCTGTGTTTTCTCTGCTGTCTCCTAGTTTTGCACTTCTGCCTTGAGCCCAGCTTTGTCTCCGTGACATCCAGGAGTAAACATCCTTTTGAGTTTATCCTTTTGTCTCCAGGGTCCTGCCTGCCGCACAGCCAATCACGACATTGACACTCAAACTATATATTTTATATTATATATATTTTAGAGTTGTTCTTAAACATGGACTATCTGCAGGTTCTGAACATTTACATTGTGTGCACAGACTGAGCTTAAGTCATTATTATTCTGAATTATGTCAAACAACATTTTGGTATCTGAATTTCAGCGTCTGAGCCTAGACACATTTTACACTGAAAAGCAGCTAAATTAGTGTCGAGTCAACCCGGAACCTTAATCGCTGAGATGATAGGCTCTGCAACAGATCAGCAAACCATGTCAGAGTCTACTTATCCAAAACAGATCATGGATTCAGATCTGACATTTTTATCTTCACTTTTTACACCTACATTTTGTTGTTCTTAGGTTAGAAGTGAATAATTAAATTTAGATATCAAATCAAATTAGGATTCCAGCCTCATCTAAAAATCAGTTGGGTGCATGATGACAGCAGGCCTCATAAAAACTATACCGCCAGTGCTACCCCAGAATCTTCTAGCAGATGTATTAATTTAAAATTAATTTCAAATTTTGGTTTGTCTGATTACAGAATTCTGTTTAGGTTTTTCTTACATTTTACACAGTGTCCCAACCTTTTCAGAATCTGGTTTGTTTATTTTAAACCAGTAAAATTTTGATCTTTAAATTTTTAACTTCATTTTCATATAAGTGTGATCTTTTTCTAAAAAGACTGCAATGTTTTTCCTCCCCAAGTGACCTTTACACTCTCACATAAACTGCTTAAGCCACACTAGAAGCTAAAAACCAAAACACAGAAAACAAGCTCTTGTAGTTTTAAATTATACAGGTTTTAAATATCTTCACTTAATGTAGATTCATAAAAAGGTGGCAGTTGGCTGTATGAGCATGTGCATGTTAAAAAACCTAAAGTTTTTTATTTTTCCTCATAGCTCAGAGAAGCTGTGCTTGTGCGCGTGTGTGTGCGTTCAGCGGTTCAGCAGCATGTCGGGCAGTGTCTTCAGGTCGATCTGAGGCAACACCCAGAAACAGTAGAGCAGTAACCATAGCAGCAGCAGCACACGTAGCTCCCAGTTCTCCCTCCACCTACACACACAGAGACAAGTGCAACTTTACTTTCTCTTTGCACAGTGTTTGAGCTCATTTGATTTAATTGGTGGTTGAGCTGCACTCTTCGGCTAGTTCACACACACACTTGTGCTCTTCATAACATTTTCAGTATTGCAGCACATTCTCGCTATATTAACTCAAGCAGCTGTTTTCATTGCAGACAATTTAACATAGAAGAAACCCACATTTGAGGCAAAGCTATGATGCTGAACCAGACTGCACACTACAACCGTGCTGGAATTAGCTTACACAGATGGAACGGAAATTTGAATGTGCCTTCCTGTCTGTTACAACAAGATGTCTGCTGTGTTACAAAAGTCATGTCCAGTAACAAATCACATTTTTCTGACAGCAACAGATTTCAGCATTTACCATGTTGTCATTTTTTGTAATATGTACTACAAAAACAAGTTGCATGGACCAGCTACGTTGTGATTTCATTCAAAGGAAGTCTGTGTAGTCTTCACAGGTGCATCCAAACGTAGGTTCTCCTGCTAATCTGTAAGCTGCAGAGAAATGAAGACGTCCGTCCTTCCTGTGCCACGTATAAATCTAACTCGAGTGCTGTTTGCTCACAAAAACATAATTTGAAGTTACTTCAATTCAGCAGCTACTGTTACAAACTTGGCAACACGGTAAACCTACATCACAGTTAAAGACTCGAGTGTTACAAACAACTCCAGTCAGGTCCATAAATATTGGGACATCGACACAATTCTAACATTTTTGGCTCCATACACCACCACGATGGATTCCAAATGAAACGAACAAGATGTGCTTTAACTGCAGATTGTCAGCTTTTATTTGAGGGTATTTACATTTGCAAATGTACCTCCCACTTCTCAAGGGACCAAAAGTAATGGGACAATTGGCTTCTCAGCTGTTAGATGGCCAGGTGTGTGTTATTCCCTCATTACCCCAATTACAATGAGCAGATAAAAGGTCCAGAGTTCATTTCAAGTGTGCTGTTTGCATTTGGAACCTGTTGCTGTCAACTGCCAAGATGAGATCCAAAGAGGTGTCACTATCAGTGAAGCAAGCCATCATTAGGCTGAAAAAAAACAAACCAAACCCATCAGAGAGATAGCAAAAACATCAGGCGTCTCAAAAAGAAGGAACGCACCGGTGAGCTCAGAAACACCAAAAGACCCGGAAGACCACGGAAAACAACTGTGGTGGATGATCAAAGAATCCTTTCCCTGGTGAAGAAAACACCCTTCACAACAGTTGGCCAGATCAAGAACACTCTCCAGGAGGTAGGTGTATGTGTGTCAGAGTCAACAATCAAGAGAAGACTCCACCAGTGTGAATACAGAGGGTTCACCACAAGATGTAAAACCTTTGGTGAGCCCCAAAAACAGGAAGGCCAGATTAGAGTTTGTCAAATGACATCTAAAAAAGCCGTCAGTTCTGGAACAACATCCTATGGACAGATGAGACCAAGATCAACTTGTACCAGAGTGATGGGAAGAGAAGAGTATGGAGAAGGAAAGGAACTGCTCATGATCCTAAGCATACCACCTCATCAGTGAAGCATGGTGGTGGAAGTGTCATGGCGTGGGCATGTATGGCTGCCAGTGGAACTGGTTCTCTTGTATTTATTGATGATGTGACTGCTGACAAAAGCAGCACGATGAATTCTGAAGTGTTTCGGGCAATATTTTCTGCTCATATTCAGACAAATGCTTCAGAACTCATTGGACGGTGCTTCACATTGCAGATGGACAACGACCCAAAGCATACTGCAAAAGCAACCAAAGAGTTTTTGAAGGGAAAGAAGTGGACTGTTTTGCAATGGCCAAGTCAATCACCTGACCTGAATCGGATTGAGCATGCATTTCATTTGCTAAAGACAAAACTGAAGGGAAAATGCCCCAAGAACAAGCAGGAACTGAAGACAGTTGCAGTAGAGGCCTGGCAGAGCATCAGCAGGGATGAAACCCAGCATCTGGTGATGTCTATGTGTTCCAGACTTCAGGCTGTGACTGACTGCAACCAAGTATTAAAAAATTAAAGTTTGATTTATGGTTCTTATTCTATCCCATTACTTTTGGTCCCTTAACAAGTGGGAGGCACATATGCAAACTGTTGTAATTCCTACACGGTTCCCCTGATTTGGATGTAAACACCCTCAAATAAAAGCTGACAGTCTGCAGTTAAAGCACACTAAGAAATATTGACTCCCTCTCCGTATTTAAGACTCAGCTCAAAACACATCTGTTTAAACTGGCTTATTCGCTTTAATGCTGATTTTATCTGTTGTCACGCTCTGTTTTGTAATTTTAACTTATTTTATGTATTTTATGACTATTGTTCCTTTTATTAATTGTGTTTTTTGTAAGGTGACCTTGGGTTTCTGAAAGGCGCCCTCAAATAAAATGTACTGTATTATTATTATTATTATTATTATAAAGTGGTGTATGGGGCCAAAAACGTTAGAATCGTGTCGATGTCCCAATATTTATGGACCTGACTGTAAAGCAGGGAAGGAAATGCTCTTACCAAAAATCAAAGTCATCACGGTCAGCTTTTGTAGTTACAGCTCTCCGACTGTCCTGTGAAAATGCCAGTCGCACTCTCAATATACAGTGGTACTCATTGTTTTAACATCTCTGTGGGAGGGAAAGGAGCATCAAACTCACCACTGACTCAGGGCAATGAGCCCCCTTTCTGTGACGGAGAACTGGTGGGATATGGCTTTCACCTGGTCTGCTGGAACCTCCACTGCTCCTGACGAAACAAAAATCTATCACTTTCATTCTCAACAGGAGACAGTAAAGCCAGGAAATAACAAAAACAATTACTTTTTCAAGCCTCTGGAATCACAGAATAAGTACTGGCATGAAAGCAACACTAAGCTGCTCCAACATTCTGGCTCAAGAAACTTCAGGTTTACAGTGAAAACACTAAAACAAAACAAAGAACCAGACAGGACCAAGCTCTGATTCTACCAATACTTAAGGGTCAGGCAGAACTGAAGAATATAAAAAGGCTTTAAACATTAAAAAAGATCCTTTATTTTCTGCTATGTATTTTTTAAAAGTGAGATTGGTCCAGCTGTGGCTGTAGCTCAGGAGGTAGAGCAGGTCATCTGCTGATAGGGAAAGTTGCTGGTTCAATTCCTGGCACCCCCTAGTCTGCAGGCCAAATATCCTTGGGCAAGATACTAACCCCAACACATTCATACTCTGATAAATGTGTGTGAATGTTAGCTAGAAAGCACAGAAGAAAGTGTTTCACTTTAATGTCTTTAATTCTCAAGTCACAGTCTTGTCCGTCTCATACTGCCTTCCTTTAATTTCCTACAGCCTCCACTTTTCAGGACATTTATAGAAATGTCTAACTGAAAGGCTGGGTCAGAAGAATCCCATCATTTGCCACAACATTGCTTTCCCCCTGGGTAAAGTGTGCTTCTCAGTGTACACTAAGAATAGAAAGCCTACCTCACAGGCTCTGTGTTTTCCCTGGCAGAGACTGGCTTCTGTTGCTCAGCCTCACTGGGATCCCTCCTGTCTGCTAGAACATCAGCATCTCCTAAGGGCTTACATAGCTTCACTCCAGGCAACAAGTGTGGCTGCTGGGATCCAAATACATTCTTTGTCTCTTGGGTGGTCTTTGTGATCACCTAATAGGATAAAAAGAGATATTTTAACAGAATAAAAAGTACAGAAAAAATGTCACACTTTAACATATCATTGCTTCTGTCCTGCTCATTGTGTGAAAATCATCAACCACTTAATGTATCAGTAATGTCTCTGAGAAACTTGCCAAACAAGCTAAAGGCAGGGCTAGGTGATAAAATGATAAATATAATTACAGCGAAATAACTTTTCCACTATTGAAATATGAGACATGGTCAATATAAAGTCAGCAGAACTCATGTGTTTCACATTTTGAAGGCTAGAGACAATGACGAGTTGTGTAGCGGTACATACCTTAAGAGCAATAGCAAGAGAAAAGACAAAATGACAACAGAAAATGCTCCTGAAAACTCGCAACGCAACAGTGTTACTGACTTTCTTTAAGCCCCAAGAAAGTGAAACAGGTTCACATTTACCTCATCGTGCTCCTCTATCAAGTCCACTTCCCTGAAGTCTTCACCCAGCGGATCGAATTGTTGGTCATCTGGTAAAATGTCTGAAGGTGGTGCTGGCTGCAGAGCAGAGACACTCAAAACAGAGGGCCAGGTTTGTGCTTCAGTGTCAGGTTGGTCTGTAAACATGAGCTCTTCTTTGTCAGGGTAGAACAGATCCATGGGCTCAACAGGGTCACCAACCAGATCCTCTGTTGGAGAACCTCGATCAAAGTCCGTATAAAACAAAACGTCCATGTTTCTGGACACGGTAGCTGGTTCAGAGCGCAACGTCCCTATCTCATCACTTGGTTCGGTGTTGAATGGATCCAGTGTACTAAGCTGTGTGTTGGCTATGTCGCTGCTACAAAAGGTGTCAGCTAGTTTGCTCTCATGTCCATCAGGTGGATCAGTGGAATTTACAGCATGCTCAATATCCACTATATGAGTTTCAGCCTCTGTAGAAAAGTTAGTTTCTCCCTGAGAATCATCAAGAGGAGGCTTGCATTTATCACCATCTTCACTTATTTCAATCTGACCTTGCACGTATTCATTTGATGATAGATTGTGTTCATTTATATCATTTAAATGCTGACTTTCTGGATCCATTAATTCTCCTGAAGATGTGGCTTTAGCATTTTCAAACAGACCCTCAGCAATAATTTTATCATCTTTATTGGAGGTAGAGTTTTTTTCACCTGGGTTTGCAGTACTGTTGACACACATGTCGGTCACCTCGCTTACAAACACCAATGGCTGGCTGAGATTTTCATCAGCAGTACCATGTTCATCCTGTTCTTCTGGCACACTGACAATAGAGATGGAAGGAATATTCATGCCTATGCTTGGATCCTGACTTGTTGTTAATACTTCCTCTGTGTTGGTGGAAGAGGTGTTTTCTAAAGCTTTAGTAATTTGTACAGAATTATTTGTGTCCTGAGAGTCTGGGCTGTCTTTTAAAAGTCCTTCACTTGCTTCATCTTGTGTTTCTACAAGTACTTCATTCCTGCCCTTTAACATTTCTGGTTCTTTTTTGTTCTCTAAAGAACCACAGCAGTCTGTTTTATGACATTCAGTTTCCAATTCAACCTCCTCAGAGACATTTATGTCTTGCAGAAATTCACTTTGACTGTTAGTTTCTCCTTTGTGGTTCTGTGCATCCACAGATTTCTTCACACATTTCTCATCTCTGTGCGTAGCGTCTTCTATAATATTCTCTTTCACAGATTCTTCACAATAGTCGCTGGATGTGTTGGTGCTCAGTATTTGAGGTTCAAGGATATCTTCAGCACCAAAGTCGCTCACTTCAGCTGAAGATTCTTGCTCCTTCTCTTTTAGGGATTCAGACTCTAGCTGTGTTATAACCTCAGTATTGATCTGCTCAGGTACCTGCTCAGTTTCCAAGTCCTTGTTGCTTCTTTCAAGTTTTGAATCTTCCACTTCAGCTACTCGCACTTCCCTTTTCTTAGCATGCCCCTGGAATCTGTCCTGCATGCTCTCCAGTGAGCTCAAAGAGTAAATCCCTTCATCAACACAACACTCACTCAGTGACTGCTCATCAGCGGCTCTTTCTTCTATGGATGGGATAAATCCTTCATCAATAGCAGTTACTTCCACAGGAGTCGCACGGTACACATCCCAAGCTGTTCCAATATCACACAAGCAACTTTGGCTCTCACCATCCTTCTCCCCTGCCACGGCAAGCTCACTCTCCACCCAAGAGTCCGGTGAGCTGATTGCAGAGTCATCCATTACTGACTCTGTGTTTACAGACTCGGGTACTGATGAGCCGGTGGGCGAGTGAGTATAAGACAGCTGTGGGTCATCATTGTTGGTTAAGATTTCTTCCACCGGTTTTATGGGGTCATCTGTGTGGGGCGAATCTGTCAAAATGTCATCGCTGGACCACGATCGAGTTGCCGTAACCCTGAAGGAAGGTGGCATCATGCTTCTGTCTTCCGATACAGAGGAAATTAAGATTTTGGGTGGGGGTTGGGCAGAGTCCTTCTGAAACATATAGGACCTCTCCCTTATTCTGCTTCGGTGAGTACCTTTACTCATGTGGTCAGAGTCACTGAAGTTGAGTCGGCCCATAGAGACACTTCGTTCAATTAACTGGCAGGGCTCCTCTGGCTGAGACGGGAACAGGGAAATATCAGTTTTCAAATGACTGCTTAGTCAAAATACAATTCAATTCCAATTCACTGATTTTGTCTAGGTAAGGGATCTTTCATACCTCTTCGATACCAGGGAAGTGCTCCAGGAACTGAGACACATATGTAATGATAGACTGCTCATCTGGTGCATTGATAGACACATCTGAGCAAATAAAGGAAAATTGAGAGAGAACAAGAGTGAAAGAAAGAGTAACTAAATGTAAACATGCCTTTTTATTATTATTATTGTTATTATGGTATGATCCTATGTCCAAGATGTGCCCAAAAGACAATCCAGGAACAGGCTTATGAAAATCAAAAAGCCGTGTCCAACTTAAATTAGGTAAGGCTCCTGTTCAACATAATCTCCTTGGGCATGTCTACACAGCTTCCAGTGCAGCTGCTCTGTTTGGAGGGTCTTAGGAGACTGACCAGTTTCCTGTCTGTGGCAAAATCTCTACCTCGTCACTGGGGATGAAAGTTAGGTTTCCAGCAGTTTTCACTGGAAGAATGTGATCTTACTAACTCTGAAAGTTGTGTGCCAGGCAAGAGACTGAGACCAGGAGCATCGAATGACTGCTTTACAGGAGCACCAAAGCATTCATTACAAGTACAAATACAATGGAACTTCCACGGACTGATCTTAAAAACAAAGCAGCCAATTGAAGACAACCCAGAGATGCACGAGAGGATTACTTTGAAAGGTTCTATATTTCCACTCATAATAATGGGGAAATCTACAGGCTGTCTGGTTTTTACTGTCTCTTGCATACTAGACCAGGACAAATACAGCATAAGCACTGCAGCTCTGTGTAAAAAGGTACTACCATTACTTTATTAACTCAGTGAAGACTGTCTCAAAGGGCTACTGTGTAGTGTAACAGCATTTTTTAAAAATAAATGACACTACGCTAAATTTAACAGCTTTGATTTTCTCAAATGATGGTCGATATTCCCCGTCAAATCCTTCAGTCTATCACGTGTACAACAAAAAGGATTTCTCATTCTTTGTTAGCAAATAATCCATCTGAATCTCAGTGTCTGCTAAATCAAGAATTACGTTATCAGCCGAGCTAATGTAAAACATATTTATAGAATACTGTGTGTAACACTGTTTGCAAACACTTCAGATAAAAGTTTCTAGTGGCAGCAGTCTGCCTATGGAGGACAGATGGGAGCATATGTGGTGGTGTAGCATGGGAAACACAAAAGACTACAGGAAGTTACAGTTAAGCAATGTGTCGTATACACAGTGCATGTATTTTTATATTTATGGTCCATTTGTTCTCTGGTGCTGAGTAAAATGTATTTTCTTCCTGTTAATGGGAGTTTACGTTATCATATAACCACTGGGTCATTTTCTTCTCACAAATATAAAAGGTCACTGCTGCATTCCTTACAAAGTAGAATGTAAAACTTCGCCCCCTTAAAAGCAGCATCTCTGAAGGCTATTCATTCTGATACACAAAAGCAGTCGGCTATCCTCAGAAAAGCTGATTCTGACTAGATTCTGACTCTTAACGAAGGTTTTCTTACTGTTGCATTTTAATCTCAAGAAATTACTCACACATTACAAAAATATGCTGATGAGATACACTCAACTACTATTGTCACTGTTCTTGAGCTCTCTTTTATCACGTCATCTGTAAAATAGATGAATTACAGTTTCAGTCACTAGAGTAGTGATTAGGCTGGTAAGTAAAAGTAGCTGTTGTCTTGTTACCTTCAGGTTCCAGAAGGCGCGGTATACCCAGGCTGTAGTGGGCGATTCTGAAGGCATCCTCTAGATTTTCTCTGGAACTTCTCAGTAGGGCTTTCCTCATGTCTACCAAGCTGGAGTCAATGGACTTAATAACAGCCAGGAAAGCCAGACCACTGATCCAGCTTTTACTAAAGTCCTGCACTGCTACACCATACCTGTAACAAAAATAAGAAATAGTCTGTGGAAAGGGCCAGTCCAGGAACACCACCAAAAAACCCCCAAACAAACAAAAACAAACACTACATTGATCATCTCATGGCACTTTCCATTGAAAGCGAAAAAACCTGCATAACCAAAGAGGGAACCCCAAACATCAGACGATGCCCGATGAGTAAGCACTTGGTGACAATGGGAGGGAAGGGCGTCCTTTTCACAGGACAACACCTTCGGCAGGACCAGGCTCTAGAGGGGTAACCATCTGCCTCAACCAGTTGGGCAGTGAGGGTAAAAAGGCAAGAGAAAAGCAGAATATAGAGGGACCACAAAGAACTAACTGGATCAAACACAAACAGATACAAAGAATTACTGCTTTTCCAAAAAGGACAAACTATGTAATTGTATAATGCATGTAACATATTTCCATATAATGGAAACGGCAGCTCCAACTCACTTGCGTGTTCGCTTCTGTACCCACTGCAGTAACTTCTTAATGGCCCTGCTCTGTTCTCGCACGGCTGTGGATGCTGACTGCCTGTCGTCCAATGGCGTGCTGCTGTAGGATGTGTCAGAGTCAGAGCTGGTGGGAATGGATGAAAGGCTGGAAGAGGAGGGGAACTGGCTTCTGATGTTCCCAGTCAGTTCCTTAATCTGGGTGGTGGAAGAGCTGAGTTAGTTGAGCTACTTTACTACTCATTTCAACATTTAGGCATTAAACAGATAAAGTCCTCATATCTATTGACTCATTACATCATGGTTACTATAGTAACCATTGGATGAAATTGTTACCCTTAAACAGATTGTGAAAGAATAAAACTGAGAATTCGTTTAGTGGAGAATCTGTGGAGCTTTTCACCTTTAGTTCAGTTTACACTGTCAGAGTTACTCAGAATAAGAAAACAGCTGTGACTGAACATTTGACAAGATGGGTAACATTTGCCTCTTCACCCCTGATAGCAGCTGATTAGCTGAGTGATCATAGCTACCACGCTTTGAGGCCCATCTACTTAACAGTGATGAACAAAAGTTTCTTTGTCAAAGCACTGATGCCAAAGCAAAAAATAACTTCTGCTGTCAATACATTGTTGGCTTTGCTATAAAATGCCAAATTTTAAGCTACACAAATCTTATATTACAGTTTGTGTTATACAAAGATTTGCATTGGAAGTTAACAAAAGAAAAAGGTATAGTTTAGCCAATAGCTAACTTCGCCTAGATCTGACTCTAGAATAGAGGAGAAGAGCTTTCTTTCCCTTTTAGAGAAAGGAAGTGCAAAGCTTATGAAAAATACACCGTTTTGTACTAGCATCCTCTTCTTAGAGAAGTGAGAGAGGATTTTGATGAAGAAGCTTCAAGACAAAAAATGCAATTACCTGAAAGAAGAGAATGATGTTCCAAATGAGTCCCAAGATGATGGAGGAATTTCCATCTGCAATGTCAACTGCATCGATACTGACCAGCTTTACCTGTTGACAGAGCGTGTATGTCCTCACAGTTCTGCATTTCATCCAACAATTTAACCACTGCTTAACTGTCATACTCACATTTCTCTCCTCAAGAAAAGACAGGACCTTGGCGATGTTATTCAGTCGGAAAATACGATGGGAGGACTTCCTGAACCCATGAAGCTGGGAAAAAGTACAATTAAGTATCCTATAAAACAGCAACAACACTTGGCAAAGCAAGTAGTGCAAAACCAATCTAGCACTTAAAAGTCAGTGTTACAGGCTGACCAGTTTACAGCCAGAGAGTTCCTCCAGCAGGGCCATGAGGATGCGCCCATCCCGGATGTCCTGAAAGAGGTCATGGACCTCTATGGGTGGGTCACACTGTGGATGGACAAACAAGAATGAGGAGAAAAGAGGGCTTTCTTTAACAATAGACACGGAGAAAGGAAAAGAGTCTATTACCATTTACAGTAATGATCATGCTAAATTGTTTTCCTTTTTAGGAATTACTAAAGCTGATAATTGGCAGCACAGATGCAGATTCTTGTTTCTGTTAATGTCATAGACAATCATCCAAGCAAAAAGTTGAGACACTGGGTAAAATGCAGATAAAAACAGCATCATATTTAATCAAAAAAATAGTATAAATAATACATTTTGAATTCCAGCCCTGACTGTGTTTATGCATTTGTATATCATGAAGTTCTGGTTTCTCCTGATAGAAACCAGAACTTCAATAACTTCATTGCCCCACCTCAACAGTTTAAGAATGAAGATCTCTCAGCTAAAGGAATAATTTAATGTCTTGGCTTTGGTTGTTAGCCACACTGACTCAGTCCTGCAAACCGTTTTGTCAATGACATAGACTATTCAATTCAAAGACTTGACAGGAACAAAAAGTCCCGTTTTTGGAAAGTCAACATGTTAAAAAAATGAGAATACCAAAATTTTGAAAACATCTAGAGTCTGCTGTCTTAGCCACAGTTCTTGAGCATTACATAGAGAGTGGTGACCACAAACCCATCATCCAGCACGTATACTGCATTAACCCAGCACGAATCGGTCATCGGATGTTGGAAGATGGGTTTGTATAATACACTGCCAAATCTTTTAAGTTGAAAAAATGTCCCAGCCACTTTTCAAAGGCTGATGAACACTGTGCAGTCTGGTGTGAAAAATTATGTAGCATATTTGGATGACTCTGGTATGTTCTTCCACGTGGTCTGAGAATATGGGCATTTTTGGGGGAACGTGTGTGTTTGACTCTGACAAAATGTGATTTTAGTAATCCACTTTGAGGAGCATGACAATGACAGATGCACCGACTCTCGGCCAAGATTCGTACCATTGAGGATTTTACAGTGACCAAAAGTTTGAAATGAAATGTGGCATTCTTTTTTAATTAAAAGTAATAAAAAAACCCAATTTGGTGGAAAATGGGGTTGTACAAACCTACTTTACATCATTACACCTACATCATTTAAATCTGAATGAAATCTGATATTTAATAAAGTAAACAGAAAATGTTAGCATAAAGGCTCAATTTCAAGAAGTTGAAGAGTTTAGTTTAACATGACCTGTGATGGGAATTAACAAGATCTAAACTGTAATAGATCATTACACTTCAAGCTGAGCAGCACAGAGCAAAAACAACATCAATACTGTCTTAAATCACTGAAATCTCCGGTTGGCAACAAGCTGATGAAGGTTGGGCATTGAAAGATTGTAGAAACTGTGTAACATTTCCTGTCATCAGCTGTGCAGCAAACTATAAGAGCTTTGTGAAAAATCATCAAAGGTTCACTGCTGTACACTTTAATTAATGTTAATGTTTTAAACGGATGCTTTGAGTTAGGGCTGGGTGATATGGCCTAAAATCCATATCACAGTATGAAGCATGTGCGGTAACGATATATATCACGATATATTCTTTTCTTCTGTATAACATATTTTACACACTATAAGAACACTTAAAATCCTTTAATTTTCTCAAAAATCGACAGTGTGCCTTCTGTATGAATTCCGGTTGTGCTTACTGACCTCGAACCGATTTTATGTGGTACACAGCGTGCACAAATCTGTCAAGAAATGTTTTAGTACGACTTTGGTAAGCTATGAAACCGCACCGCTTGATGGATTGTCGGAGCATTATGGCTGCCGTAGTGAGGAGCCTCGCAGAGTAATCTGGGACCTGAAGCAGATGGAGTTTTGGACCCAATGTCAAACGAACACTGCAGCATCACTAAGAGTTAAAAACTGTCGAAATCCTTTCATCTGTAATAAAATGATCAGCGTTGCTGCTTTACCAGGTGTAACAATTAAGTTTAACATCCAGGCATCCATGAATTTATTAAATTCAACGGAGTTAGAAGTTAGCAGGAAGTTAGCTCGCTAGTTTCCACCTAAACATGATATAGCATGTTCTGACTGAGAGATTTCTGAAAAAATTAAAACGTACAGCTCTGCTATCACTTCCAACATAAATGAAAACAGAAAACTGAACAGCAGCGACTTTTTTAGGGTTACTGAAGTTGGGCTAGCTGGTACATAATGATGTCCTACGTGATCACTAGTAAAACAGCTACGTTAGCATAACATTAGCACAGTGAAGCTGAAGGATGAACGCTAACTTGATACTCGATAAAAGTTAACATGAAGGTTTCTGGTGGTCAGGGACAAATGCAATTGCATGGCAGGATGCCGTAAACAGACCAAACTTCAGTCAGGAGAACAACTGAGATAATCCATCCACAATACGAGGTTAGTCATTAACATGGGAATAGAACAGCTGCGAGACAATTCAACATTGATTGATTGGTAATTTATTTCAACATGTGAACAATATAATAATAATATAATAACAATAAAATAAGAAAGAAAAAAAATACTATACAAATTACATACAAAAAAAACCGTTCTGATTAATTTACATGTTGAAAGGGAGTGGGAAGAAGTAAACACTTATTTAATCCCACCCCTTTGTATGGAAGCCCGTTTCCCCCACTAATAACTCGAAATTTCAAGTTATTTTCTCGAAATTTCAAGTTAATATGTCGAAATTTCGAGAAAGTAACTCGAAATTTCGATTTATTAACTCAAAATTTTGAGGAAAAGCAACTCGAAATTTCGAGTTAGCGCTGCCAATCAGTAATCTATGTGAATGACGTCATTTCCTTGTTACCCGGAAGCTGAAGCCCTCAGCTACAAATGCTACAGCTAAGCTACCGTTATTACATCCAGTCGTGAATGCACAGATTGCTGAGTGTTTTCAGCCTGGCTTCACAAATGATGAAATCCCTGTGTTATTAGCTGAATCACATGGTGTTACTATCAGCAAACGTACTCGCGAAAGCGCCAATTTGTTGGGATCCGTTTTTGAGTGCGCGTTCCTCTGCGCCATATGCTTCCGGGTAACAAGAAAGCGACCTCATTCACGTATATTTTTGATTGGCAGAGCTAACTCGAAATTTTGAGAAAAGTAACTCGAAATTTTGAGTTATATTTCTCGAAATTTCGAGTTACTTTTCTCAAAATTTCTAATAAGCCATTCCTCTGCGGATGATCTGTTAGCTGTTTGACAACTACTCTTTTTTGAGATGAAAGGAAGGTTGGAGATTGGCCTATAATTAGCTAAGACAGCTGGGTCAAATGATGGGTTTTGAAGTCTTGGTTTAATTGTTACCTGCTTAAAGACATGGTACGTAGGCCAACGGCAGCAAGTGCAAGCACAGGCTTATCGTTAAAATCAGTCTGCATGAGCCAACACTTAGCTCTGTTGTCATAACAATTAAAAAACAACTCAGGGATTTGTGAACCAGTCTGAACATGGTTTGCATGTTGTGTGGTGGAGGGGTCAGAGGGTGGGGGAATCAACTTTCCAAGTTGACAGCAGACAAACGTATGATTGTCAATTAGTGGGTCAGAAATTTGACACATGGCCAAAGAGTGAATAAGAGAAGAGAGGCTCATTGTGTGAGGCAAAACAAAAGCCTTGATCAGACACTCCAACTCACAGCTAACTCTGACTCACCCATGATTAGAACTGCCAACAAAAGCAAAACAGAAGCTCCAGAGCAGAAAAGCACAGACTCCACAGAATCATAATCAGTCTCTAGAAACAGAGTATGTCTGGGGAATAGATTAACAGTAGATTGGATCAACAGTAGAAAACCAAATGAAAGTTTAATGTCACACACAGGCAGTTTCACACAACCACATACATAATTCAGAGTGGCTGTCCCCATTTATATCCATCTTGTGTGTCCTACCATGTGTATGAGCGGGTTCCTCTGCTTAACCGCAGTTAGATTAAAGAGTAGCAACTGCAGTAACTGAGCATGAAGACCATGATTTATGTTTCTAGTCCTGTGACTGTTCCGCAGTGATAACATCACGATGCTCTGCACAAACCTTTTCTAGGTGGAGGTTTATCCAACGGGTGAAGGTCCTCTTCTGAACCAGTTCCCTTTCAACTGTAACACAGAAAAACAAGAAAAAAGGATTTGAGAGTTACTTTATCAAAGAAGACAGCACACGTAGGTCTACTGCGGTTACTATTCAAAACAATGCATTGCATTGTGACATAATGTTGTTCAGTCACAATGCATGGAAAGTAGTATTTAGAGAGTATGCTCCAAATGTTATTGTCTCATAAACAGAACAATTTAATTAGGGTTGGAGCCCATCCCAGCTGTCACGATATGAGAAGCGGGGTACACCCTGGACAGGTTGCCACTTTATCGCACAACCAACACAGAGGCAGGCAACCATTCACACTCACAATAAAACCTATGGCAAATTCAGAATCACCAACAAGCCTAACAAGGATGGCTTTGGAGTGTGTGAAGAAGCTGGAGGATCTGCAAAGAACCCACAACGGGAGAACATGTAAACTCCCCTGCTTGGCAGCGGATTTGGTCCTATTATCAGTCAGTGTGTCACATGTGCTCTCTGACTACTTCCAGTAGTCATGCCTGTAAACTCTGTTATCTGTCCACTAATAAACTACAAATACACCAATGATATACAGAATACAGATACACCAGTAATATTTGTTTGGTTCACCTCAGGCCAGGTGGACCGCTGAGCTAATGACCAACTAGCGGAAACTCTAGTTGGTCAGATGAATTACAATTATTATTTTTTCCTGTTAATTTCCTTTACCAATACTAGAGAGGCAGAAGCTGCAACATAGAGAGTGGATGTATGGAGGGAAACAACTAGAGAGCGGACCGGAGGGGTTGCCATGGCAGCAAAGTCAGCTGTTATTTATTTCCATGTTCAGAATGGGTCAGGTACTGAAGCAAACGCTGCAGACAAGGGTAACGAGAGCTTATACAGTTGCAGTAATGCTGAATGTTTCATCATCATCATCACACTGCAGTTTGATGACAGGTCACCTTACAGCAAAAATCAATATCAGCTGCACCTCTGTATCAGAGCAGTAACATGTAGAATGCTGATACATCTTGTTAATGTGTCCAGTAAAGTGAACCTCAGCAGTGTTTCCTCAAAGGGAATGCCTTCCAGCAGAGGATTTACCTCACTGTTCTCAGAGAGTGCCAGTTTTGGTATTCAGGCGGTGTAGCTGAGGCTTTTGTCACAGCAGACAGAAGAAGGGGGTGGCGTTAGGTGAGAAAAACAGACTGAATCCCACCGTACTCGATGATCAAGGTTTCAAAGTACATACTTCTAGTTAGGTCCTAACTATTCCCACAATGATGAAATACTTTCAGTACCAATTCTATTTCATCTTGTGATGCTAGGCCTCTTTATGAGTCTCTCTGCTTTCAGCAGTCATATCCTCAAACACTGATGCCACTCCTGTTGACTATTTTTAATTGAGCTTCACTAAGTTCCTATTAAAAAAGAATTACTTACTTCCCACTTCTAAAAAGGATACACTGTTAGGTATGCAAGACACTGACTTAATGTTTCATTAAAGCATCAGCCACTTGCCACAGTTCAGCATTCATTTCCTAACAGGGACCAGAGCAGTGTGTCAGATATTACACCTGGAAAAACGATTTCAGCTGCTGACATTACTTTCATAACACATAATGAATGGGCTTCTTTCAAAAGTTATGTCAGATTTCATAACTTGGTGATTAATGGATAAGCTTTGACTGTACTACAATAGATATATGATCATCATTTTATTCAAATGTGAGGGTAGATTACCAATCATTTCAGAAGAAAGCAAACAAACTCAGTACTGGAAATTGTTGTTCTGGTTGTCGCATCGGGAAACATCTGTCATCCTCTTTTAGAAAATGCCTACAAACTGATTTTTATTTTTATTTTTTGGTCATGAGTTTTTTTGAAGTTCGGAGCTCATGTTTATCTTTACGTGGTTTTCATGTGTCCTTGGTTCTGCAGGTCTGTTGTATCATGTTCTTATATTCATCAGTATTCTGTACTTTCAGTTCTTGCTTTGTTTTAGTCTTAGTATAGTTTTTGTGCCTCTTTCTTTTACCCTGTTAGATTCACTTGTGTTCACTGTCTTTTGCCTGGATCCTCTCACTCATTCATTGCAACAGATTTACTTGAACAGCACACAACAACACAAAGACGTAAGCTACAGTTAACTGGTTAGCACTGGAGCAGGTAGTATATATTCTCACCAACAAAGCTAATGGCACAAAACATTAGCTAGAAGAAAGACACCGGGGATGGGGATGTAACTGCATCACCATTCATGAAGCTGCTATTTCACATGTTGCAAGTAACTCCATTGTGCTTGAGGCATTGAGAGAACAGACTGAGCAAAATATGACTAACTTTAAGATGACTGTTACCACCCACGGTTTTTTAAATCCTGCCTTGTATACGTAAGGCTTCAAATTTATTTGATGATTTCACTTCTGAACTCCATAGCAGCAGCATTATTTACCCTCTCACATGTCTAAAACACATTTTGTATTGTTTAAAATGTGTCGCTGACATTTGTGAGAATTTTGAGACCAAACAAATCAGAGTTATCCAAAAATTGGGATTTATGCTCAGTTACCCAACAACCACCTTTCATCTGTGCTCAAGTTACATTTATCTAAGCCAAGCAAGACAGCTGTGGGTCATCATTGTTGGTTAAGATTTCTTCCACCGGTTTTATGGGGTCATCTGTGTGGGGCGAATCTGTCAAAATGTCATCGCTGGACCACGATCGAGTTGCCGTAACCCTGAAGGAAGGTGGCATCATGCTTCTGTCTTCCGATACAGAGGAAATTAAGATTTTGGGTGGGGGTTGGGCAGAGTCCTTCTGAAACATATAGGACCTCTCCCTTATTCTGCTTCGGTGAGTACCTTTACTCATGTGGTCAGAGTCACTGAAGTTGAGTCGGCCCATAGAGACACTTCGTTCAATTAACTGGCAGGGCTCCTCTGGCTGAGACGGGAACAGGGAAATATCAGTTTTCAAATGACTGCTTAGTCAAAATACAATTCAATTCCAATTCACTGATTTTGTCTAGGTAAGGGATCTTTCATACCTCTTCGATACCAGGGAAGTGCTCCAGGAACTGAGACACATATGTAATGATAGACTGCTCATCTGGTGCATTGATAGACACATCTGAGCAAATAAAGGAAAATTGAGAGAGAACAAGAGTGAAAGAAAGAGTAACTAAATGTAAACATGCCTTTTTATTATTATTATTGTTATTATGGTATGATCCTATGTCCAAGATGTGCCCAAAAGACAATCCAGGAACAGGCTTATGAAAATCAAAAAGCCGTGTCCAACTTAAATTAGGTAAGGCTCCTGTTCAACATAATCTCCTTGGGCATGTCTACACAGCTTCCAGTGCAGCTGCTCTGTTTGGAGGGTCTTAGGAGACTGACCAGTTTCCTGTCTGTGGCAAAATCTCTACCTCGTCACTGGGGATGAAAGTTAGGTTTCCAGCAGTTTTCACTGGAAGAATGTGATCTTACTAACTCTGAAAGTTGTGTGCCAGGCAAGAGACTGAGACCAGGAGCATCGAATGACTGCTTTACAGGAGCACCAAAGCATTCATTACAAGTACAAATACAATGGAACTTCCACGGACTGATCTTAAAAACAAAGCAGCCAATTGAAGACAGCCCAGAGATGCACGAGAGGATTACTTTGAAAGGTTCTATATTTCCACTCATAATAATGGGGAAATCTACAGGCTGTCTGGTTTTTACTGTCTCTTGCATACTAGACCAGGACAAATACAGCATAAGCACTGCAGCTCTGTGTAAAAAGGTACTACCATTACTTTATTAACTCAGTGAAGACTGTCTCAAAGGGCTACTGTGTAGTGTAACAGCATTTTTTAAAAATAAATGACACTACGCTAAATTTAACAGCTTTGATTTTCTCAAATGATGGTCGATATTCCCCGTCAAATCCTTCAGTCTATCACGTGTACAACAAAAAGGATTTCTCATTCTTTGTTAGCAAATAATCCATCTGAATCTCAGTGTCTGCTAAATCAAGAATTACGTTATCAGCCGAGCTAATGTAAAACATATTTATAGAATACTGTGTGTAACACTGTTTGCAAACACTTCAGATAAAAGTTTCTAGTGGCAGCAGTCTGCCTATGGAGGACAGATGGGAGCATATGTGGTGGTGTAGCATGGGAAACACAAAAGACTACAGGAAGTTACAGTTAAGCAATGTGTCGTATACACAGTGCATGTATTTTTATATTTATGGTCCATTTGTTCTCTGGTGCTGAGTAAAATGTATTTTCTTCCTGTTAATGGGAGTTTACGTTATCATATAACCACTGGGTCATTTTCTTCTCACAAATATAAAAGGTCACTGCTGCATTCCTTACAAAGTAGAATGTAAAACTTCGCCCCCTTAAAAGCAGCATCTCTGAAGGCTATTCATTCTGATACACAAAAGCAGTCGGCTATCCTCAGAAAAGCTGATTCTGACTAGATTCTGACTCTTAACGAAGGTTTTCTTACTGTTGCATTTTAATCTCAAGAAATTACTCACACATTACAAAAATATGCTGATGAGATACACTCAACTACTATTGTCACTGTTCTTGAGCTCTCTTTTATCACGTCATCTGTAAAATAGATGAATTACAGTTTCAGTCACTAGAGTAGTGATTAGGCTGGTAAGTAAAAGTAGCTGTTGTCTTGTTACCTTCAGGTTCCAGAAGGCGCGGTATACCCAGGCTGTAGTGGGCGATTCTGAAGGCATCCTCTAGATTTTCTCTGGAACTTCTCAGTAGGGCTTTCCTCATGTCTACCAAGCTGGAGTCAATGGACTTAATAACAGCCAGGAAAGCCAGACCACTGATCCAGCTTTTACTAAAGTCCTGCACTGCTACACCATACCTGTAACAAAAATAAGAAATAGTCTGTGGAAAGGGCCAGTCCAGGAACACCACCAAAAACCCCCCAAACAAACAAAAACAAACACTACATTGATCATCTCATGGCACTTTCCATTGAAAGCGAAAAAACCTGCATAACCAAAGAGGGAACCCCAAACATCAGACGATGCCCGATGAGTAAGCACTTGGTGACAATGGGAGGGAAGGGCGTCCTTTTCACAGGACAACACCTTCGGCAGGACCAGGCTCTAGAGGGGTAACCATCTGCCTCAACCAGTTGGGCAGTGAGGGTAAAAAGGCAAGAGAAAAGCAGAATATAGAGGGACCACAAAGAACTAACTGGATCAAACACAAACAGATACAAAGAATTACTGCTTTTCCAAAAAGGACAAACTATGTAATTGTATAATGCATGTAACATATTTCCATATAATGGAAACGGCAGCTCCAACTCACTTGCGTGTTCGCTTCTGTACCCACTGCAGTAACTTCTTAATGGCCCTGCTCTGTTCTCGCACGGCTGTGGATGCTGACTGCCTGTCGTCCAATGGCGTGCTGCTGTAGGATGTGTCAGAGTCAGAGCTGGTGGGAATGGATGAAAGGCTGGAAGAGGAGGGGAACTGGCTTCTGATGTTCCCAGTCAGTTCCTTAATCTGGGTGGTGGAAGAGCTGAGTTAGTTGAGCTACTTTACTACTCATTTCAACATTTAGGCATTAAACAGATAAAGTCCTCATATCTATTGACTCATTACATCATGGTTACTATAGTAACCATTGGATGAAATTGTTACCCTTAAACAGATTGTGAAAGAATAAAACTGAGAATTCGTTTAGTGGAGAATCTGTGGAGCTTTTCACCTTTAGTTCAGTTTACACTGTCAGAGTTACTCAGAATAAGAAAACAGCTGTGACTGAACATTTGACAAGATGGGTAACATTTGACTCTTCACCCCTGATAGCAGCTGATCAGCTGAGTGATCATAGCTACCACGCTTTGAGGCCCATCTACTTAACAGTGATGAACAAAAGTTTCTTTGTCAAAGCACTGATGCCAAAGCAAAAAATAACTTCTGCTGTCAATACATTGTTGGCTTTGCTATAAAATGCCAAATTTTAAGCTACACAAATCTTATATTACAGTTTGTGTTATACAAAGATTTGCATTGGAAGTTAACAAAAGAAAAAGGTATAGTTTAGCCAATAGCTAACTTCGCCTAGATCTGACTCTAGAATAGAGGAGAAGAGCTTTCTTTCCCTTTTAGAGAAAGGAAGTGCAAAGCTTATGAAAAATACACCATTTTGTACTAGCATCCTCTTCTTAGAGAAGTGAGAGAGGATTTTGATGAAGAAGCTTCAAGACAAAAAATGCAATTACCTGAAAGAAGAGAATGATGTTCCAAATCAGTCCCAACATGATGGAGGAATTTCCATCTGCAATGTCAACTGCATCGATACTGACCAGCTTTACCTGTTGACAGAGCGTGTATGTCCTCACAGTTGTGCATTTCATCCAGCAATTTAACCACTGCTTAACTGTCATACTCACATTTCTCTCCTCAAGAAAAGACAGGACCTTGGCGATGTTATTCAGTCGGAAAATACGATGGGAGGACTTCCTGAACCCATGAAGCTGGGAAAAAGTACAATTAAGTATCCTATAAAACAGCAACAACACTTGGCAAAGCAAGTAGTGCAAAACCAATCTAGCACTTAAAAGTCAGTGTTACAGGCTGACCAGTTTACAGCCAGAGAGTTCCTCCAGCAGGGCCATGAGGATGCGCCCATCCCGGATGTCCTGAAAGAGGTCATGGACCTCTATGGGTGGGTCACACTGTGGATGGACAAACAAGAATGAGGAGAAAAGAGGGCTTTCTTTAACAATAGACACGGAGAAAGGAAAAGAGTCTATTACCATTTACAGTAATGATCATGCTAAATTGTTTTCCTTTTTAGGAATTACTAAAGCTGATAATTGGCAGCACAGATGCAGATTCTTGTTTCTGTTAATGTCATAGACAATCATCCAAGCAAAAAGTTGAGACACTGGGTAAAATGCAGATAAAAACAGCATCATATTTAATCAAAAAAATAGTATAAATAATACATTTTGAATTCCAGCCCTGACTGTGTTTATGCATTTGTATATCATGAAGTTCTGGTTTCTCCTGATAGAAACCAGAACTTCAATAACTTCATTGCCCCACCTCAACAGTTTAAGAATGAAGATCTCTCAGCTAAAGGAATAATTTAATGTCTTGGCTTTGGTTGTTAGCCACACTGACTCAGTCCTCCAAACCGTTTTGTCAATGACATAGACTATTCAATTCAAAGACTTGACAGGAACAAAAACTCCCGTTTTTGGAAAGTCATCTTGTTAAAAAAATGAGAATACCAAAATTTTGAAAACATCTAGAGTCTGCTGTCTTAGCCACAGTTCTTGAGCATTACATAGAGAGTGGTGACCACAAACCCATCATCCAGCACGTATACTGCATTAACCCAGCACGAATCGGTCATCGGATGTTGGAAGATGGGTTTGTATAATACACTGCCAAATCTTTTAAGTTGAAAAAATGTCCCAGCCACTTTTCAAAGGCTGATGAACACTGTGCAGTCTGGTGTGAAAAATTATGTAGCATATTTGGATGACTCTGGTATGTTCTTCCACGTGGTCTGAGAATATGGGCATTTTTGGGGGAACGTGTGTGTTTGACTCTGACAAAATGTGATTTTAGTAATCCACTTTGAGGAGCATGACAATGACAGATGCACCGACTCTCGGCCAAGATTCGTACCATTGAGGATTTTACAGTGACCAAAAGTTTGAAATGAAATGTGGCATTCTTTTTTATTTACAGTTATTAAAACATCTCATTTTGTTGTAGATTGGGGTTGTACAAACCTACTTTACATCATTACACCTACATCATTTAAATCTGAATGAAATCTGATATTTATTTAATGTTAATGTTTTAAACGGATGCTTTGAGTTAGGGCTGGGTGATATGGCCTAAAATCCATATCACGGTATAATTTGAAGCATGTGCGGTAACGATATATATCGCGATATATTCTTTTCTTCTGTATAACGTATTTTACACACTATAAGGCACACTTAAAATCCTTTAATTTTCTCAAAAATCGACAGTGTGCCTTATGTATGAATTCTGGTTGTGCTTACTGACCTCGAACCAATTTTATGTGGTACACAGCGTGCAGAAATCTGTCAAAAATGTTTTAGTATGACTTTGGTAAGCTATGAAGCCGCACCGCTTGATGGATTGTCGGAGCATTATGGCTGCCGTAGTGGAGCCTCGCAGAGTAATCTGGGTCCTAAAACTGCTTCAGGTCCCAAAGTCAAACGAACACTGCAGCATCACTGAGAGTTAAAAACTGTCTAAATTCTTTCATCTGTAATAAAATGATCAGCGTTGCTGCTTTACCAGGTGTAACAATTAAGTTTAACATCCAGGCATCCATGAATTTATTAAATTTAACGGAGTTAGAAGTTAGCAGGAAGTTAGCTCGCTAGTTTCCACCTAAACATGATATAGCATGTTCTGACTGAGAGATTTCTGAAAAAATTAAAACGTACAGCTCTGCTATCACTTCCAACATAAATGAAGACAGAAAACTAAACAGCAGTGACGTTTGTAGGGTTACTGAAGTTGGGCTAGCTGGTATATAATGATGTCCTACGTGATCACTAGCAAACAGCTACGTTAGCATAACATTAGCACAGTGAAGCTGAAGGATGAACGCTAACTTGATACTCGATAAAAGTTAACATGAAGGTTTCTGGTGGTCAGGGACAAATGCAATTGCATGGCAGGATGCCGTAAACAGACCAAACTTCAGTCAGGAGAACAACTGAGATAATCCATCCACAATACGAGGTTAGTCATTAACATACTGCAACAACATGGGAATAGAACAGCTGCGAGACAATTCAACATTGATTGATTGGTAATTTATTTCAACATGTGAACAATATACAAGACATTTAGAAAAGAAAATAAAGAAAAAAAAATACTATACAAATTACATACAAAAAAACCCGTTCTGATTAATTTACATGTTGAAAGGGAGTGGGAAGAAGTAAACACTTATTTAATCCCACCCCTTTGTATGGAAGCCCGTTTCCCCCACTAATAACTCGAAATTTCAAGTTATTTTCTCGAAATTTCAAGTTAATATGTCGAAATTTCGAGAAAGTAACTCGAAATTTCGATTTATTAACTCAAAATTTTGAGAAAAGCAACTCGAAATTTCGAGTTAGCGCTGCCAATCAGTAATCTATGTGAATGACGTCATTTCCTTGTTACCCGGAAGCTGAAGCCCTCAGCTACAAATGCTACAGCTAAGCTACCGGTATTACATCCAGTCGTGAATGCACAGATTGCTGAGTGTTTTCAGCCTGGCTTCACAAATGATGAAATCCCTGTGTTATTAGCTGAATCACATGGTGTTACTATCAGCAAACGTACTCGCGAAAGCGCCAATTTGTTGGGATCCGTTTTTGAGTGCGCGTTCCTCTGCGCCATATGCTTCCGGGTAACAAGAAAGCGACCTCATTCACGTATATTTTTGATTGGCAGAGCTAACTCGAAATTTTGAGAAAAGTAACTCGAAATTTCGAGTTATATTTCTCGAAATTTCGAGTTACTTTTCTCAAAATTTCTAATAAGCCATTCCTCTGCGGATGATCTGTTAGCTGTTTGACAACTACTCTTTTTTTGAGATGAAAGGAAGGTTGGAGATTGGCCTATAATTAGCTAAGACAGCTGGGTCAAATGATGGGTTTTGAAGTCTTGGTTTAATTGTTACCTGCTTAAAGACATGGTACGTAGGCCAACGGCAGCAAGTGCAAGCACAGGCTTATCGTTAAAATCAGTCTGCATGAGCCAACACTTAGCTCTGTTGTCATAACAATTAAAAAACAACTCAGGGATTTGTGAACCAGTCTGAACATGGTTTGCATGTTGTGTGGTGGAGGGGTCAGAGGGTGGGGGAATCAACTTTCCAAGTTGACAGCAGACAAACGTATGATTGTCAATTAGTGGGTCAGAAATTTGACACATGGCCAAAGAGTGAATAAGAGAAGAGAGGCTCATTGTGTGAGGCAAAACAAAAGCCTTGATCAGACACTCCAACTCACAGCTAACTCTGACTCACCCATGATTAGAACTGCCAACAAAAGCAAAACAGAAGCTCCAGAGCAGAAAAGCACAGACTCCACAGAATCATAATCAGTCTCTAGAAACAGAGTATGTCTGGGGAATAGATTAACAGTAGATTGGATCAACAGTAGAAAACCAAATGAAAGTTTAATGTCACACACAGGCAGTTTCACACAACCACATACATAATTCAGAGTGGCTGTCCCCATTTATATCCATCTTGTGTGTCCTACCATGTGTATGAGCGGGTTCCTCTGCTTAACCGCAGTTAGATTAAAGAGTAGCAACTGCAGTAACTGAGCATGAAGACCATGATTTATGTTTCTAGTCCTGTGACTGTTCCGCAGTGATAACATCACGATGCTCTGCACAAACCTTTTCTAGGTGGAGGTTTATCCAACGGGTGAAGGTCCTCTTCTGAACCAGTTCCCTTTCAACTGTAACACAGAAAAACAAGAAAAAAGGATTTGAGAGTTACTTTATCAAAGAAGACAGCACACGTAGGTCTACTGCGGTTACTATTCAAAACAATGCATTGCATTGTGACATAATGTTGTTCAGTCACAATGCATGGAAAGTAGTATTTAGAGAGTATGCTCCAAATGTTATTGTCTCATAAACAGAACAATTTAATTAGGGTTGGAGCCCATCCCAGCTGTCACGATATGAGAAGCGGGGTACACCCTGGACAGGTTGCCACTTTATCGCACAACCAACACAGAGGCAGGCAACCATTCACACTCACAATAAAACCTATGGCAAATTCAGAATCACCAACAAGCCTAACAAGGATGGCTTTGGAGTGTGTGAAGAAGCTGGAGGATCTGCAAAGAACCCACAACGGGAGAACATGTAAACTCCCCTGCTTGGCAGCGGATTTGGTCCTATTATCAGTCAGTGTGTCACATGTGCTCTCTGACTACTTCCAGTAGTCATGCCTGTAAACTCTGTTATCTGTCCACTAATAAACTACAAATACACCAATGATATACAGAATACAGATACACCAGTAATATTTGTTTGGTTCACCTCAGGCCAGGTGGACCGCTGAGCTAATGACCAACTAGCGGAAACTCTAGTTGGTCAGATGAATTACAATTATTATTTTTTCCTGTTAATTTCCTTTACCAATACTAGAGAGGCAGAAGCTGCAACATAGAGAGTGGATGTATGGAGGGAAACAACTAGAGAGCGGACCGGAGGGGTTGCCATGGCAGCAAAGTCAGCTGTTATTTATTTCCATGTTCAGAATGGGTCAGGTACTGAAGCAAACGCTGCAGACAAGGGTAACGAGAGCTTATACAGTTGCAGTAATGCTGAATGTTTCATCATCATCATCACACTGCAGTTTGATGACAGGTCACCTTACAGCAAAAATCAATATCAGCTGCACCTCTGTATCAGAGCAGTAACATGTAGAATGCTGATACATCTTGTTAATGTGTCCAGTAAAGTGAACCTCAGCAGTGTTTCCTCAAAGGGAATGCCTTCCAGCAGAGGATTTACCTCACTGTTCTCAGAGAGTGCCAGTTTTGGTATTCAGGCGGTGTAGCTGAGGCTTTTGTCACAGCAGACAGAAGAAGGGGGTGGCGTTAGGTGAGAAAAACAGACTGAATCCCACCGTACTCGATGATCAAGGTTTCAAAGTACATACTTCTAGTTAGGTCCTAACTATTCCCACAATGATGAAATACTTTCAGTACCAATTCTATTTCATCTTGTGATGCTAGGCCTCTTTATGAGTCTCTCTGCTTTCAGCAGTCATATCCTCAAACACTGATGCCACTCCTGTTGACTATTTTTAATTGAGCTTCACTAAGTTCCTATTAAAAAAGAATTACTTACTTCCCACTTCTAAAAAGGATACACTGTTAGGTATGCAAGACACTGACTTAATGTTTCATTAAAGCATCAGCCACTTGCCACAGTTCAGCATTCATTTCCTAACAGGGACCAGAGCAGTGTGTCAGATATTACACCTGGAAAAACGATTTCAGCTGCTGACATTACTTTCATAACACATAATGAATGGGCTTCTTTCAAAAGTTATGTCAGATTTCATAACTTGGTGATTAATGGATAAGCTTTGACTGTACTACAATAGATATATGATCATCATTTTATTCAAATGTGAGGGTAGATTTCCAATCATTTCAGAAGAAAGCAAACAAACTCAGTACTGGAAATTGTTGTTCTGGTTGTCGCATCGGGAAACATCTGTCATCCTCTTTTAGAAAATGCCTACAAACTGATTTTTATTTTTATTTTTTGGTCATGAGTTTTTTTGAAGTTCGGAGCTCATGTTTATCTTTACGTGGTTTTCATGTGTCCTTGGTTCTGCAGGTCTGTTGTATCATGTTCTTATATTCATCAGTATTCTGTACTTTCAGTTCTTGCTTTGTTTTAGTCTTAGTATAGTTTTTGTGCCTCTTTCTTTTACCCTGTTAGATTCACTTGTGTTCACTGTCTTTTGCCTGGATCCTCTCACTCATTCATTGCAACAGATTTACTTGAACAGCACACAACAACACAAAGACGTAAGCTACAGTTAACTGGTTAGCACTGGAGCAGGTAGTATATATTCTCACCAACAAAGCTAATGGCACAAAACATTAGCTAGAAGAAAGACACCGGGGATGGGGATGTAACTGCATCACCATTCATGAAGCTGCTATTTCACATGTTGCAAGTAACTCCATTGTGCTTGAGGCATTGAGAGAACAGACTGAGCAAAATATGACTAACTTTAAGATGACTGTTACCACCCACGGTTTTTTAAATCCTGCCTTGTATACGTAAGGCTTCAAATTTATTTGATGATTTCACTTCTGAACTCCATAGCAGCAGCATTATTTACCCTCTCACATGTCTAAAACACATTTTGTATTGTTTAAAATGTGTCGCTGACATTTGTGAGAATTTTGAGACCAAACAAATCAGAGTTATCCAAAAATTGGGATTTATGCTCAGTTACCCAACAACCACCTTTCATCTGTGCTCAAGTTACATTTATCTAAGCCAAGCTTTCTCTGGCTGGCTGCTCTCATTTGTTTGCTGTGCAAATTTTTTTGTTTTTAAATTATGGGCAGTATGAAGGATGTATTTACAGCTTTAATGATATTACTGGGTACACAGAGGTGGAGGAAGAGCACTCAGAAAGTTAGCAATTATAATTAATTAGTAAGTGGTTAGGTGTTCACTTTTGGCTCCAAATCTACTGGAAACATTTTCACTGATTCTTTTATTTACAGCATGGTTTAAGAGATTTTCTGCTGGGGATGCATGTTATATGTACAGGTTGTTAAGCCATACTTAAAACTGTGTGTCGCTTTGTCACAGGAATGTCTGTGTATCAAAATTAAAATGTTAAAAAGTTCTTTTACACTTCATTCTAATCTGCTATCAAATTTATTTTTCTGCTGGGATTGCAGCTACTAGAACACAGAACACACGTCAAGAATACCCGAGCAAACAGTCGCAGTGTTATCACTGTGATCTGTGACAAACTGCAGCGATTTCCACGTCTTCTTCATCAGGCTGTGAGACAGTAAGCTTTAATGTTTAAATAGTCTTCACAGCTCTAAATGTGCAGTCGCCGCTTTGGAAATAAACAGCAGCACTGAGAACACAGTGATAAAATAATTAACTGGAATTAAAATCTTTATTTTATTGCTCTGTGCAGCACTGATCTTTTGTCCTTTTATCAACAGTGTTGCAGTTTACTGGTTTACATTTATGCTTTTTAGAGCTTATCACCATTTGATAACATCTCTGGAGGGATTATTTTCTTTGAAGGAAGAGTCATGCGATCCATGAAACACCCCTTCGTGTTTGGTCAGCTGCTGTCACCCCTTTCATATGAACATGCAGGGGAAACTCGGGGTTAACTTAAGAGTTGATAACCAGCTTCATGTTACTGCTGACGCTGATCAACAATGTTAGGGCAAGTGAATCCAGATAACAGAAAGATATCCCAGATAGGTTGAACTGGCTTTGTAGTAAAAATGGACTGGTTCTTATATAGCATTACCTGACATGTTGTTTTTAATTAAACGTCTTTAAAAGATGGTAATTTCAAAGGGAAGGGTTAGCTTTGACTTCTGCTAGTTTGAGCAACAAAGACAACTCGTTACACTCTGATAACACTGAAAATGAATCACTGCACATATCTTGGATCCACCTACACATTCACTGGTGTCACTCTGAATGCCGACTCAAGAGATGAAATACTGCAAATTCCCAGAGAAAGTCCTTTCTTTTAGTGATTGTGATTGTTTTATGTTTGGGGACCTAATTATTATCAGTATTACACTTGCAGCGTTAATGCTGGTTTGTGACTCAAGGTAACAGAATACCAAAATAGCAGTAGAGCAATTTCACTGAAATATTTATTGAGCAGCTATGACAGGAGCATCCCTTTAGACTGCAGTGCTGCATCATCCAGAGACATTACATAACAGCAGAGTTCAAAGAAGCTGTTTCCCCACGCTTTGGTCCACTCTTTCCCTGTCGACATTTAACCCATTAAATTGTTTTAATCAAATCTCCGAAAACGTTACAGCACTCTTGTAAATATGTGATGTCTTGATAAATCGAGCAGGTATTTGAAGTTTACACAGCACCATTCTCGCATGAAAATATCTTAAAAGTTTATTTTGTGACCCAGAAAGAGTAATATTTCAAACTCCGCCACTCTGTGTTCCTCCGCCACTGCCTCGTTTGAGTTTTGGACGAAATGGATTCTGGGATATTGCATTTCGTCATTTCGAGCTGATTGGAGACCAAAACAGCCAATCAGATTTTTTTGCATCCAAGTCTGTGATTGGCTGGTTTTGTGGCACAAATATAACGGTGTACAGAAAGAGTTGAGCGCGCACGGGCAGAAATGTTGAGAGCGCGAGCAACACATTGCGAGCGAGCGCAAATGCAAAAACTGAGCGAGAGGGGCTGCTGTTGTGTGTGTGTGTGTGTGTGTGTGTGTGTGTGTGTGTGTGTGTGTGGATAATAGCAAACACTGAAATACATTTTTTGCACGCAGCAATGAATTTTGTTCACTCAAATTTAGCTTTTCT